>NC_048235.1:32601071-32902729 GCF_002007445.2 Ailuropoda melanoleuca
GACAGAGATAGAGACAGCCAGCGAGAGAGGGAACACAAGCAGGGGGAGTGGGAGAGGAAGAAGCAGGCTCATAGCGGAGGAGCCTGATGTGGGGCTCGATCCCATAACGCCGGGATCACGCCCTGAGCCGAAGGCAGACGCTTAACCGCTGTGCCACCCAGGTGCCCCACATTTATTTTTTTATAATTTTTATTTTGTTATATTAGTCACCATACAGTACATCCCCAGTTTTTGATGCAATGTTCCATGATTCATTATTTGCGTATAACAACCAGTGCACCATGCAATATGTGCCCTCCTTAATATCTATCACTGGCCTATCCCAATCCCCCAACCCCCTCCCCTCTGAAGCCCTCAGTTTGTTTCCCAGAGTCCACAGTCTCTCATGGTTCATTCCCCCTTCTGTATTCCCCCTTCATTCTTCCCTTCCTTCTCCTACCAATCTTCCTATTTCTTATGTTCCATAAATGAGTGAAACCATATCATAATTGTCTTTCTCCATTTGACTTATTTCACTTAGCATAGTCTCCTCCAGTCCCGTCCATGTTGCTGCAAATGTTGGGTAATAGTCCTTTCTGATGGCTGAGTAATACTCCATTGTATATATGGACCATATTTTCTTTATCCATTCATCTGTTGAAGGGCATCTCGGCTCCTTCCACAATTCAGCTATTGTGGACAATGCTGCTATGAACACGGGGATGCATATGGCCCTTCTTTTCACTATGTCTGTATCTTTGGGGTAAATACCCAGTAGTGCAATTGCTGGATCATAGGGTAGCTCTATTTTTAATTTTTTAAGGGACCTCCACACTGTTTTCCAAAGTGGCTGTACCAACTTGCATTCCCACCAACAGTGTAAGACGGATCCCCTTTCTTCACATCCTCTCCAACATTTCTTGTTTCCTGCCTTGTCAATTTTTGCCATTCTAACTGGCGTGAAGTGGTATCTCAATGTGGTTTCGATTTGAATTTCCCTGATGGCTAGATGCTGAACATTTTTTCATGTGTCTGTTAGACATTTGTATGTCTTCATTGGAAAAGTGTCTGTTCATATCTTCTGCCCATTTTTTTTGATTTGATTATTTGTTTCACATGTATTGAGTTTGTGCAGATCTTTGTAGATCTTTGATACCAGCCTTTTATCTGTAGTGTCATTTGCAAATATCTTTTCCCATTCTGTGGGCTGCCTCTTAGTTTTTTTGACTGTTTCCTTGGCTGTGCAGAAGCTTTTTATCTTGATGAAGTCCCACAAGTTCATTTTTTCTTTTGTTTCTATTGCCTTTGGAGATGTGTCATGAAAAAAGTTCCTGTGGCTGATGTCAAAGAGGTTACAGCCTATATTCTCCTCTAGGATTTTGATGGATTCCTATCTCACATCGAGGTCTTTCATCCATTTGGAGTTTATCTTTGTGTATGGTGTGAGAGAGTGGTCAAGTTTCATTCTTTTTCATGTAGCTATCCAATTTCCCCAGCATCATTTATTGAAGAGACTGGAAAAAATTCCACTGGATGTTTTTTCCTGCTTTGTCAAAGATTAGTTGCCCAAAGAGCTGATGGTCCATTTCTGGGTTCTTTATTCTGTTCTATCGGTCTATGTGTCCATTTTTGTGCCAGTGCCATCCTGTCTTTGTGATCATAGCTTTGTAGTATAGCTTGAAATAGGCAACGTGATGCCCCCAGCTTTGTTTTTCGTTTTCAACAATTCCTTGGCAATTCGGGGCCTTTTCTGGTTCCACATAAATTTTAGGGCCGTTTGTTCCAGTTTTTTGAAAAATGTCATTGGTATTTTGATTGGGATGGCATTGAAAGTGTAGATTTCTCTGGGTAGCATAGACATTTTAACTACATTTATTCTTCCAATCCATGAGCATGGAATATTTTTCCATCTTTTTGTGTCTTCTTTAATGTCTTTCAGGAGTGATTTGTAGTTTCTAGAATACAGATCCTTTATGTCTCTGGTTAAGTTAATTCCGAGATAACGTATGGTTTTTGGTGCTATTGTAAATGGAATGGATACCCTAATTTCTGTTTCTTCAGTCTCATTGCTCATGTATAGAAATACAACTGATTTCTGAGCATTGATTTTGTATCCTGCCACATTACTGAATTGCTCTATAAGTTCTAGTAGTTTGGGGGTGGAGTTTTTTGGGTTTTCTATATAGAGTATCATGTCATCTGTGAAGAGAGAGAGTTTGACTTCTTCTTTGCCAATTTGGATACCTTTTATCCCTTTTTGTCCTCTGATTGCTGTTGCAAGGACTTCTAGTACTATGTTGAATAAGAATGATGAGAGTGGGCATCCTTGTCTTGTTCCTGATCTTAAGAGAAAGGCTTCCAGCTTTTCCCCGTTGAGAATGATATTTGCTGTAGGCTTTTCATAGATGGTTTTTATGAGATTGAGGAATGTACCCTCTATTCCTACACTCTGAAGTGTTTTAATCAGGAAAGGGTGCTGTATTTTGTCAAATGCTTTTTCTGCATCTATTGAGAGGATCATATGGTTCTTGACACTTTTCTTGTTGATATGATCTATCCCCTGATCGATTTGCAAATGTTGAACCACGCTTGCATCCCAGGGATGGATCCCACTTGGTTGTGATGGATAACCCTTTTAATGTACTGTTGGATCCTATTAGCTAGGATCTTGTTGAGAATTTTGGCATCCATATTTATCAGGGATATCGGTCTGTAATTCTCCTTTCTGATGGGGTGTTGGCCTGGTTTGGGGATCAAGGTAATACTGGCCTGATAGAATGAGTTTGGTAGTTTTCCTTCTGTTTCTATTTTTTGAAACAGCTTCAGGAGAATAGGTATTATTCGTTCTTTGAATGTTTGGTAGAATTCACCAGGGAATCTGTCAGGCCCTGGACTCTTGTTTTTGGGGAGGTTTTTGATCACTGCTTAAATCTCTTCATAATTAATTGGTCTGTTTAAATAATCAAATTCTTCCTGTTTCAGTCTTGGTCATTTATAGGTTTCCATGAAGGCATCCATTTTTTCCAGGTTGTTTAATTTATTGGCATAAAGCTGTTGATAAACGTTTCTAATGATCCTTCCAATTTCATTGGTGTGGTTGTGATCTCTCCCCTTTCATTCATAATTTTATTAATTTGGGTCCTTTCTCTATTCTTTTGGATAAGTCTGGCCAGTGGCTTATCAATCTTTATTCTTTCAAAGAACAAGCTTCTAGTTCTGTTGATCTGCTCTACTGTGCTCCTGGTTTCTAATTCATTGATCTCTTCTCTAATCTTGATCACCTTCCTTCTTGTGCGTGGGTTAGGCCTGTTCTTCTGTTCCAGCTCCAGGTTTTTGAGGTGAGAATATAAAAACTGCTTTTTTGATTTTTCTATTCTTTTCAGTGAGGCTTGGATGGCTATGTATTTTCCCCTTAGGACCGCCTTTGCAGTGTCCCATAGGTTTGGGACCAATGTGTTTTCATTCTCCTTGGTCTCCAAAAATTGTTTAAACTGATTTTTTATTTCCTGGTTTACCCAATCATTCTTTAGCAGGATTGGTTTACCCAATCATTCTTTAGCAGGATGGTTTCTTCCAAATTTCTCCTTGTGATTGAGTTCCAGTTTCAAAGTATTGTGGTCTGAGAATATGCAGGGAATAATCTCAGTCTTTTGCTATCAGTTGAGATCTGTTTTGTGACCCAGTATATGGTCTATTCTGAAGAAAGTTCCATGTGCATTCGAAAAGAATGAGTATTCTGTTGTTCTGGGGTGTAGTGTTCTGTATATATCTATGAAGTCCATCTGGTCCAGTATATCATTCAAAGCTCTTGCTTCTTTGTTGATTTTCTGCTTTGGTGATCTGTCTATTGCTGACAGTGGAGTGTTGAGGTCCCCTACTATTAATGTATTATTAACTATATGTCTCTCTTTTCTGGTTAAGACTTGGCTTGTGTATCTAGCTGCTCCCTTGTTGGGGGCGTAGGTATTTATAATTGTCATATCCACTTGTTGGATACATCTTTTAAAAATAATATAGTGTCCTTCTGTATCTCTAACTACAGTCTGTAGTCTAAAATCTAATCTGTCTGATATGAGAATTGCTACCCCAGCTTGCTTTTGAGGTCTGTTGGCATGAAAAATGGTTCTCCATCCCTTCACTTTCAGTCTGGATGTATCCTTAGTTTCAAAATGAGTCTCTTTAAGATGGGTCATGTCTTTTTATACAATCTACAACCCTGTGGTGTTTTATGGGAGCATTTAGGCAATTCACATTGAGAGTGATTATTGAGAGATATGATTTTAATGATGTCGTGTTGCCTGTGAAGTCTTTGTTTCTATAAATTGTAAATTTGTGTTCTGTATCACTCTTGGGGCCTTTTTACTTTTATAGAACCCCCCTTAGTATCTCATGTAGGGCTGGTTTGGTGGTTATGAATTCCTTCAGTTTCTGCCGATCTTGGAAGGTCCTTATCTCTCCATCAATTCTGAATGACAGCCTTGCTGGATAAAGGATCCTTGGCTGCATGTTCTTCTCAGAGAGAGCTTTGAAAATACCCTGCCAACACTTCCTAGCCTGCCAGGTCTCTGTAGACAGGTCTGACGTTATTCTGATATTTTTCCCTCTGTACCTAAGGATTTTCTTCCCTCCTGGCCACTTTCAATACTGTATCCTTGGATCTAATATTTGCAAATTGCGCTATGACGTGACATGGTGTAGGTCTGTTCTCATTGACCTTGGGTGGCGTCCTCTCTGCTTCTTGGACACAAATGCTCGTTTCCTTTGCCAGATTAGGGAAGTTCTCAGCTACAATTTGTTCAGATATCTCTTCTAGACCGATCTCTTTCTCCACCCCTTCTGGGATGCAGATGATTCTGACATTGGAACATTTCATTGAGTCAGTAATCTCCTATAATCTACATTCTTGAGATTGTATTTTTTTGAGCCAGGTTTCTGTTTTAGCTTTCTCTTCTACCATTCCATCCTCCAATTCACTAATTCGTTCTTCTGCCTCATTTACCCTGGCCATCAGAGCATCTAGTTTAGACTGCATTTGATTCATAGCATCTTTAATTTCTGCCAGATTCTCTCTCATTTCTGCCCTTATAGATTCTATATTCTCATTAATATTTTCCTTAATATTTTTTCCAGCCTACACATCATCTTGACCATTGTTACTCTGAACTCCATTTCTGACAATTCTGTTATATCCATATCCATCAGTTCTGTGGCAGAGGCCACAGACTATCTTTTCTTTGCTGGGGGGATTTCTCCTCCTCGTCATTCTGATGAGGACAGTTTGCGGGGATGCCCAGAGCCCAAATTATTGACCAGGACCCAGGCAGTGTGCACTTGTTTTATAGGTCCTTAGGGATGTGGCTTCTTAATTTTTCAGCCTGCCTTCTGGGGGAGGGGCCTGCTGCGCTGATACTCAGGCAACCCTGTTTGGGTCGAGTCACCCTATCCCCTGCAAGGGGGGATGGGTATTGGGCACAATGTGAGCTGGTATTTCTGGGCTTTTGTTCTCTGGCGGCTTTCCCTGGTGGTTTTCTGTGACTCTTCTGAGAGTTAGAGTAGCTGTGGCCGTATCCTAGCCTCTGTCTCAGAACAGACAGATCGCAGTCCACTCTCCACTGAGCTCTCTTGGCCACTTTAACTCTATTTCTGTCAGTGCTGCCAAAAACCCTGCAGCGTCCCAGGTTGTACACCCCACAGCTGCTCTCCCAGACCTCACTTCCGGGCTGGCCCGTCTCTGTACTTTGTGCTTCTAACATCGCCAGCAGCCCCCGGCTCCTGCGCACACTCCCGAGCTCCCTGTTTCAGTATGGTTCACGCGTGCTCCGGAGCGCCGGTTTTCAGTCTGGTCACGCACATGCTCCCGAGCTCCCGGTATCAGTCTGGTTCCAGTGAGTGCTCTGGAGCTCCGGTTTTCAGTCTTCTCGTGCGCATTCCTGGGCTCACAGTCTCAGTCTGCTCTCTCGAGGGTGCCGGTCCGCGAGTCCGGCCCACTCCCCAGCGCAGGAAGCTACTGCTTCCTGGTGCCCCAGCATGTCGGCTCCCTCTCCCTTCTGTTTATCTTCCAATATCTGTGTGCAGATTCACAGCTCCCTGCTTTGTAACTTAATATTCAGCACTGGAGATGTTCATTTGTAGAGATCCAGATGTATCTTCCTGCATCTCAGGCTGATTCTGTGGGTATTCAGGATGGTTTGGTAGATATCCAGCTCAACTCAGGGGACCAGCTGAGAAAGGGTCTCCTACTCCTCTGCCATCTTTTCTCCTCCTTGCAGAAAGTGGTCACTTTTCTGTTCATAGAGTTTCTGCTGCTCTTTTCTTCATTCTCCAGTTGCGTTCATATGTATTCAGAATGGTTTGGTAGCTCTCTAGCTGAATTCCTGGGACCAGATGGACTTTAGGTCTTCTGCTCCTCTGCCATCTTGGAACTGGAACCCCTCCTGTGTTCCCCTTTAACATTTCTTGCAGAGTTGGTTTAGTGATCATGAATTCCTTTAGTTTTTGTTCGTCTGGGAAACTCTTCATCTCTCCTTCTATTTGAATGATAGCATTGCTGGATAGAGTATTCTTGTTTGTAGATTTTTCCCATTCAACACTTTGAATATTTCATGCTACTTTCTTCTGACTTGCAAAATTTCTGTTGAAAAATCTCCTGCTACCTTATGGGTTTTCACTTGTAAGCAGCTGTGCACCAATGCTAGTTGGGGCACATGCATAGCCTTGACAAAATTTGCCCTGAGGCCTGCTTTTAATTTTTTTTTTCTTTATCACTCTATTTTGTAAATTTAATTACAATCTGTCGTAGTATGGGTCTGCTTTTGTTGATTTTGTTGGGAGTTCTCTGTGCCTCCTGGATATGGATATCTGTTTCCTTCTCCAGATTAGAGGAAGTTTTCAGCTATTATTTCTTCAAGTAAATTTTCTTCCTCCTTTCTCTCTCTTCTTCTGGGATTCTTATAATATGAGTACTATTACATTTGATGGAGTCACTGATTTCCTTCAGTCTTTCTTGTTTTGCATAATTCCTCTTTTGTCTTTTGTTTAGCTTGGTCACGTTCCATTACTCTTTCTTTTAGGTCACTAGTTCTTTCCTCTACTCCTTCTATCCTGCTGTTCATTTCATCAAACCTGTTTGTCATTTTGTTTATTGTGCCCTTATCTCTGTTATGTTACTCCTTATTTCTGTGTTCAGTGTCTCACCCATGTCTTCCAGTCTCTTCTCATGTCTGGTATTTTTATGGTCACTACTTTAAATTCTCTATAGGCATGTTACTTATATGTTTCAATTCGCTCTCTGGCTGTGGTCTTGTCCTGCTTTTTCTTTTGGTATAGATTTCACTGTCTCCTCATTTTGTCTTCCTTTCTGTGTCTGATTCCATGTGTTAAGAAAGTTAGCTGTATCTTCTGCTCTTGAAAATAGTGACACTATGAAGAAGCAGTCTGGAGGGACCTGCAGTTCAGTGTCTCCTGTTCACCAAAGCCTGATAATTCAGGAGATTATCCTATATGTGTTGTTTATGCCTTGCTGTTGTGTCTGAGTCACTTTTCCTTTCAGTGCTGTAATCTTCACTGACTCTGCCTGTTTTGGGCTATGCTTGCTCTCTGTGGTATTAGTAGGACCCAGGCAGTCCAAGCTCTAAGGGAGCATGCCTGCCAGGAAACTTGGGAGTGGGGTGCCAGTGTTAGAAATGTTTGCACAAGGCTTTTAGTCCTATGCCAGATATCCCAAAGCACTGAAGGGGATGGGATTTGTGTGTAGGGAAGCTGGGTGAGCAAGGCTGGGCATGGTGCCCAAGGATGGCTGGGTGAGGCTGGGCCCAGTGTGACTGGGTGGCTGGGGCCTGGGGCTAAGTACAGTGTGGTAGCTGGGCCCAGTGGGGTGACTGCTGTGTACCTGGTGGCTTGGAATGAGGTAGGACAGAAGCTGGGGGCACACAACTGGGCACAGTGCATAAAGGTGGCTGGGAGCACCTAGTTGGGCAATGTGTACAATGGCAGCTGGGGGTGATTGGTTGCATGTGATGCAGTGGATGTGCATACTGTGCTGTGGCAGCTGTGCACCGATGCTAGTTGGCGCACATGCATAGCCTTGACAATTTGCCCTGAGGCCAGGGCCAAGCCTAGCAGGTTTGGAGTGGGCTAGTCCTTAGGAAAACTCATGGGCATAGCTCACTGGAAAGAGAGTTAGGTAGCAAGTGTCTGTGTAGTCCATTCTCCTGCAGGTGGCTCTGTGTTTATGCTGTGGGGCTGGGGAGGAAAATGGTGTCTTCCAGCTCCTTCATTTTCAGAGAAGTCATCCAACACACTCTGAAATCAGTATAAATAGATCTGTCTCCTGTTTTCCCTCAGAGTTGTGTACACTGTCATTTTTATGTTGCTTCTCTGTGGGCTGCTATCTCTTTAAGGGCAGTGACCCAGCTATCACTCACCCTCCTGGGGTGGACAGTGCTGAAGCAGCAGACTTTTAAATCTATAGGCTTCAAATACTACTGGATTTATAAACTCACAAAATTCAGCCCCTCTTTCTTTTTAAAGATTGTATTTTATTTTTTAAAGATTTATTTGTTTATTTATTTGAAAGCGAGAGTGAGCAGGGGGAGGGGCAAAGGGAGAGAGAGAATTTCAAGCAGGCTCTACACTGAGCATGGAGCCAATCTCAGGGATCAGTCTCACAACCCTGAGAACATGACCTGAGCTGAAATCAAGAGTTAGATGACTACTGACTGAGCCATACTGGTGCCTCAAGGTTTAATTTTTAAGTAATCTCTACACCCAACATGGGGCTCAAATTTACAACCTAGAGGTCAAGAGTCATGTGCTCTACTGATTGAGCCAGCCAAGCGCCCTATCAGACCCTCTGGTTTCTAAAGCCAAACATTATGGGAATTAGTCATCACCATTTGAGGTCCCTGGTGTGAGGGCCTGTTTCTCTGCCCTTTCTAAATGCTCAGCTCTCTCCCTCCTGCAAGCAGCCTCCCTATGCCTTAGCGACTTTCCTGACCATTCAGATGCAACTTCTTCTCTGTATTCAGTTGTGGAGTTTGTTCTGTCAGTCCTCCCATCACTTTCCATTTTGTTGACTTGGATGTGGACCATATTCAGTTGAGATTATGAGACAAGGTGAGCTCAGGGTCCTTCTGCTATCTTTGCAAACTAAGAATTGCACTCTTTTAAAGGTTGAATAATATTCCATCATTTGTATATACCACTTTTTGTTTATTGATTTATCCATCAATGAACATTTAGGTTGTTTCTATCTTTTGGTTATTGTGAATAATGCTGCTATGAACAGCATTTGGTGTACAAACATCTTTTCAAGTCCCTGCCTTTTAATTCTTCGGGTATATACCTAAACGTGAATTTGCTGGATCATATTCTGATTCTATGCTTATTTTTTTGAGAAATGGCCATTCTGGTTTTCACAGTAGCTGCACGATTTTACATTCCTACTAGTAATTCACAAGGGTTCCAGTTTGTCTACTTCTTTACTAACACTTGCTTTGTTTTGTTTTGTTTTTGTTTGGGTAATAACCATCCCTACAGGCATGAAGTGATATTGTGTTTTTAATTTCATTTTCTGAATGATTAGTGATGTAGAACTTTTTTTCTCAAGCTTGTTGGCTATCTCTATATCTCCTTTGGAAAAATGTCTATTTATGTCTTCTGCCCATTTTTAATTTGGTATTGGTTTTTGTTGTTGTTGAGTTTAAGGAATCCTATATATACTTTGGATACTAATCCCTTACCAGGTCATGATTTTTTAATATTTTCTCCCATTCTGTGGATTGCCTTTTCAATCTCTTGATAGTGTCCTTTGACATACAAAAGTCCTTTTAATTTTGATGAAGTCCAATGTATCTGTTTTCTCTTTTGTTCCCTGCCATTTGGGTATTATATCCAAAAAGCATTTCCAAATTAATATTATGAAGTTTTTCTCTATGTCTTCTGAGTTTTATCATTTAGCTCTTTAGGTCTTGAATCCTTTTGAGTTAATTTTTGTATATGGTGTAAGATAAGGATCTAATTTCAGTATTATGCATAAGGATATCCAATTTTCCAGGATCATTTGTTGAAAAGATTCTCCTTTGCCAGCAAAATCATTTGACCATATATGCAAGGATTTATTTCTTGGCTGTCTAATATATTCCATTCATCAACATTTCAGAATTTATACCAATTTTTCATTGGTATAGCTTTGTAGCTTTGTTTTCATTGCTGTAGCTTTGTAGAAAGCTGTGATATCAAGAAGTGATTTCTCCCACTTTGTTCTTTTTTAAGGCTGTTTTAGCTATTTGAAGTCCCTTGAAATTCCATTTTAGGATGGGTTTTCTATTTCTGAAAAAGTGTCTTTGGAATTTTAACAGAGACCACATTGAATTTGTAGATTGCTTTGGAAAGTATTAGCATCTAACAATATTATGTCTTTCAGTCCATAAACACAGGGTATACTTCTATATCTTTAAGGCTTCTTTAATTTTTTTCAGCATTCTTTTATAATTTTCAGTGTACACATCACTTCTTGTTTAGTTAAGTTCAGTTGGTTAATAATAGTTAATACTGTTATTAAAACTGAATTGTTTTCCTAAGTTTTTCATTATGTTTATTGCTGGTGTAAAGAAATGAGTTTGATTTTTTTGTATGTTAATATTTTATCCTGTGACTTTACTGAATTTGCCAATTATTTCTTTTTTTTTAAAGATTTTATTTATTTATTTGACAGAGAGGCAGCAACAGAGGGAACACAAGCAGGGGGAGTGGGAGAGGGAGAAACAGGCTTCCCGCCTAGCAGGGAGCCCAATGGGGGGAGGCTCAATCCCAGAACCCTGGGATCATGACCTGAGCCAAAGGCCGATGTTTAACTGAGACACCCAGGCGCCCCTGCAGATTAGTTCTGAAAGTCTTTCTGTGTGTGTGGAGTCTTCAGGGTTTTCTATACATAAGATTATGTCATCAGCAAACAGAGATAATTTTACTTCTTTCTCTACAATTTGTATGCCTCTTATTTTTATCACAATTGTTTTGGCTAGAATTTCCAATATTAATGTTGAAAAGAGGAAGCAAATGTAGGCTGGCAAATGCAACATTATTTATGTATTGGGTGTAAGTTAATTTTCAGGAAATAATTGCAAAAAGCCAATTTTTATTCTTATTATCTTCATACATTCAATGTATTGCTTATAATTTATGATCCTTTTTATTTTTTTATTTTTTTATTTATTAAAGGTTTTATTTATTTGACAGAGAGAGAGAGAGCACACGCAGGGGGAGGGGCAGACAGAGGGAGAGAAAGAAGCAGGCTCCTTGTTGAGCAAGGAGCCCCATGCGGGGCTCGATCCCAGGACCCCGGGATCATGACCTGAGCTGAAGGCAGATGCTTAACCAACTGAGCCACCCAGGCATCCTATTTTATGCTCCTTTTAAAATAAAACAAAAGAAGATAAGCCAGGAGGCCAGTTAACAAAATATAAAAAGATAAATGAAGCAAAAGTTACATATCCAAGTGACTAATTACCACTGGATTACCCATTTTGATGTAACAAGTGTTTTACAATGGATACAAATGAAGTTAAAATATTTCTCTTGACAAATTATTCTTATCAATATTTTAACAAAGGTTCATGATAATTTATGATCCAAAATATTAACTTATATTTGAAACCCAAACAAAATTAATTATGTTCCAATTTTTGAGGAGACAAATCATTAATATTAATCTAACCAATTATTCATAACAGAACATTAACATAATATAGAAAATTTCAATTCCAAATTCTAAGTATCAAAACCCAAATTATATTACATTATTACAAAAACTATGTAAAGGCAAATACCCTGTTATTTTTCTTTAATTGATTATTGTTTAGATTTTGTATTGGAATGCTAGAATCTTTGTACCAGAATCAGAGAAATATGGAATAAAATGTCTCAACTTGAGCATCTCTTATGTGTATGTAACAAATAATTACTTTTTTCATATTACATCAAATGTGTGAGTGATTATGAAATATCTTTGTTTTATTTTAGTATTGTATAAACAAAACCTGCAAAGAAGTTCATTTTGGGGGAAACAAATGTAATGTTGCTACAAAATGCAGAGGAAATGGGGTAAGTAACTTTTCTTTTTATAGTTCTAAATTAAATGTTATTTTTGTGGGTAATTCAAAATAAAAGTTTATCTTACTTGGGAGAATTGAGAGTCTAGTTATTTTTAAACTGACCTGGAAATAGTTAACCAGTATAAAGAAAATCAGTGGGGTGATAAATATCTACCATTTGCATGGATGGAACTGGAGAAGATTATGCTAAGTGAAATAAATCAAGCAGAGAAAGATAATTATCATATGGTTTCACTCATATGTGGAACATAAGGAATAGAGCAGAGGATCATAGGGGAAGGGAGGGAAAACTGAATGGGAAGAAATCAGAGAGGGAGGCAAACCATGAGAGACTCTGGACTCTAGGAAAAAAACTGAAGGTTACCGAAGGGAGAGGGGTAGGGGGTTGGGGTAATCAGGTGATGGGTATTAAGGAGGGCACATGCTCTGATGAGCCCTGGGTGTTATACGCAAGTAATGAATCGTTGAACAGTACATCAAAAACTAATTATGTACTATATGTTGGCTAATTGAAAATAACAATAATAATAAATTAATAAATAGGAAAAAATATCAATGGAGCTAATTCAAACACTGTTAAACAAATTGTACTATATGTGTTGAATTTATTGTGAACATCCACACCTTATGAATTAATAACATGTTTAATTGAAAAACATTTATTCTTTTGTTATGCAAATAAATCTGCGTTTTACTTGTAATTATGAATATATTTTGTTCTCCCTCATTTTCTTAATAATTAAAATTTATGGCTATATAATATTTTATAAAGAGTATACTTAAAAAACCTGTTGACTTGAATTTTCTGATTGTTCCTATGAAGAGGTTTCTAATACAAAATATATCCTTATCCAAACATTTTTTATTTCTTCCCAACTGCTCATCTATCTTAATCTGCTAATACAAATTTGATGTTACATTTATATTTAATTTTTACATCTTAAAATTTATAGTTTTGGTCCTTTTAAAATTATTTTTCCTAAAAGAAAATCAGTGCAAGGTGCAGTCAACATGATAAGAATTATTCCAGATTTACCATATTTATTGGTATTCAATTTTATAATTTTTAAATTGATTGGATTTAGAATATATAAAATATCTCTTGCATTGTCTTTAATTTTCTAAAGGCTGTTAACAAAGAGGATAACTACATTTTCATGTTTTGTTTTTTACTTTCTGTAGTTACAATTATTGGCCTGATCTTTCGCTTTCCTTTGTTTAATTTTTAGGTCTTCAACCAAATGATTTTTATTAAATACCAAAACAAAGTTATAGATTACAGATTATTCTGTTTTATTAGATACATATTTGTTTTCTTCATATACTATCATTTAGTTTTCATTTTTATTTTACTTAGATTTTTGGATTTTTTAATAAAATTTTTCACTATGAAATATGACATACATAAAGTAAGTAAAGAAGATTAAACTTCTGTATTTGTTTTAAGATTTTGTCTATGCTTGTTAATTTCAAAATTCTAATTAAAATGTCAAGTAAAATCTAACTGAATCTAGGAGAAGCTGTGTTTACTTTCCAATGACATCTCAACAGATAGACAATTCTATTATTTACAGTTGATAGAGTTGACTTGTAACTCTATAATTTGCAATTTTAATTCAATTTTATGAGCATGTAGTTGTTTAGAAACTTTATTCTGAAGTACTGGCAGTTATTGTAATGTTATTCTTTTTTTCATTTCTGATACACTTTTTTTTATTAATAAGACTTTTTTTTAGAGCAGTTTTAGATTCATGGGAAATCTTGAGGGAAAAATACAGAATTTTCCCATACACCTCTTTCCCTACATGCATAGCCTCCCCCAATGTCAACATTCTGCATCAAAGGTGTACATTTGTTACAATTGATGAACATACATTGACATATCATAATCACCGAAACGATTGGTAGTTTACATTAGGCTTCATTCTTTGTGTTGTACCTGTTATGGTTTTGTATGAATGTAAAATAACATGTATCCATTATTATAATACCATAAGAGAATTTTACTGGCCAAAAAAATCCTCTGTGCTCTCCTTCGTTAAGCCTCCCGCAGCCCCAACCTACAACAACCAGTTATGCTTTTACTGTCTGCATAGTTGTGCTTTTCCAGAATGTTGTATAATTGGGATCATACAGTATATAAACTTTTCAGAGTGGTTTCATTCACTTAGTAACATACGCTTAAATTTCCTTCATGTCTCATGTCTGGATTTACCACAGTTTATTTATTTATTCACCACTGAAAGACATATTGGTTGCTTTCAAACTTTTGCAGTTATAAATATAACTACTGAAATATCCATGTGCAGATTTTTGTGAAACGATAAGTTTCTAACTCTTTTGGGTATATACTTTTCTTTAAATTAGACTTCCTAGCAATTTATCATTTTATTAATGATCTAAATATGTCAAGAAGTTAAGAAAAAAACAACAGATTATATTGAAAATTTTAGTTATTGATTGACTATAAGTTGTGGTCATTCCTGAATCTGATCCCCATTGTTACAGACAAAGGTTTCAATATTCAATTCCATGTCTTTCTTTCATACAACATGCTTTTGATGTTGTATCTAAAAAGTTATCTCCAAATCCAAGGTCGCCAAGATATTCTCCAGTGTTATCTTCTACAGGTTTTATAGTTTTGTATTTCACATTTAGTTCTATGATCCATTTTGAGCTAATTTTTATGAAAGGCATAAGTATTAATTTTTTGCATGTACATTTCCATCACCATTTTTTAAAGGATTTTTCTCCATTGAACAGCCTGCCTTTGCTCCATTACCGAAGACCAGTTGACTATATTTATGTGGATTTAATTCTGATTTCTCTAATTCATTTCATCAATCTGTTTATCTATTTCTTTGCCAATACCACACTGTTTTGATTATTTTAGCTCTAAAATAAAGTATACATGTCAGGTAGTCGAAGTGATCCTTTTTTGTTCTTCAGTATTATGTTGGCTATTCTGGCCTTTCCATATAAACATAAGTTTGCCAAATCAGTTTGTCAGTATCCACAAAATAACCAAATGGAATTTTGATTGGGATTGTATTTAATGTATAAATCAAGTGGGGAAGAACTGACATCTTGACAATATTGAATCTTCATATCCATCATGGAATATCTTTCCATTTACATAGATCTTTGAGTTTGTTACTTTACACGTTTGCAGTTCTCCTAATACAGGTCTTGTAAATTTATAACCAATTATTTTTTGATGTTAATGTAAATGGTATTGTTTTTAATTTCAAATTTCAATTGTTATATATACATAAGCAATTGACTTTTACATATTAACCTTTCATTATGCTCCCTTACATAATCATTTACTAGTTCTTATAGCTCTTTTGTTGATCCTTTGGGATTATTTACACAATCATGTCATCTGAGAACAAAATATTTTTTTCTTTCTTTCCAAATTTTATACCTTTTATTTCCTGTTCTTATTGCATTGGCTTGAACTTCTAGTATAATGTTGAAAAGAGAAACATAGTAAGAGTAAATATCCTTGCCTTGCTCTTGATCTTAGCAGGAAAGCTTCTAGCTCCTCACTATTTTTTTTTATATTCTTTCAATGTAGTAGGCCATACTAATTTTTGAATTTCTAAATAAGGTAGAACAATTTCTTATCTGTATATTTAAAAATAGATTCAAACTTTAGAAAGAGGTCATATTCAGGGCGCCTGGGTGGCACAGTGGTTAAGCGTCTGCCTTCAGCTCAGGGTGTGATCCTGGCATTATGGGATCAAGCCCCGCATCAGGCTCCTCTGCTATGAGCCTGCTTCTTCCTCTCCCACTCCCCTTGCCTGTGTTCCCTCCCTCGCTGGCTGTCTCTATCTCTGTCAAATAAATAAATAAAATCTAAAAAAAAAAAGAGGTCATATTCAAATAAGCATGTCTAAATAAAAATAAATAAATAAATAAATAAATAATAAATAAAAACATTTACTTCCTGGAAAACAACAAAGGGGATGTGTACAGAAACTCAGGGAATGCTTCCCACATTCCTCTTTCCTCTTCTTCACAATTTTCTTTCATATTATTTATGTTTGAGCCTCTCATCTGTGACCTTCCACGACCAACACTCAAGTGAAAGCTCACTTAAATAAGTTAAATAAGTTAACTTTTTCTCTGAACCCTATGGCTTACTCTCTTCTTTCCACTTGTTCTTTTTCTCCCTCAACTTGTCTATTTTTTTATTCTTTCATTTACTTTTTATTTTTTCCCTAGGTTTCCCCTGATTCTTTCATGTATTCTTTTTTTTTTTAAGATTTTATTTATTTATTCGACAGAGATAGAGACAGCCAGCGAGAGAGGGAACACAAGCAGGTGGAGTGGAAGTGGAACAAGCAGGCTCATAGTGGAGGAGCCTGATGTGGGGCTCGATCCCAGAACACCAGGATCATGCCCTGAGCCAAACGCAGACGCTTAACCGCTGTGCCATCCAGGCGCCCCTCTTTCATGTATTCTTAACTTCAATTGTTCTCTGTCTTTTTCTTTTTTTTATTGAAGTATGATTGACAAATAACAGCATATTTGTTCAAGATGTACAATATAATGATTTAATATTTGTATGTATTGCAAAGTAGTCACCACAATAATTTTAATTAACATCCATCATCATGCATAGCTATAATTTTTGTGTGTGTGTGTTTGAGGAATTTTAAGATCTACACTCTTGGTAACTTTCAAATATTCAATACCATATTATTAACTATATTCATCATACTTATATTACAACCTTATGATTTATTTATTTTATAACTGGAAATTTTTATCTTTGAAAACCTTTACCCATTTCACTCATCATCCCCTACCCTTTACCTGTGGCACCTACCAATCTGTTCTCTATACTTATATTTGTTTTTCAAAAGTCTGCCTATAAGAGGGATTATATGATATTGAACTTTCTCTGACTTATTTTCCTTAGCATAATGCCCTCCAGGTCTATCCATATTGCCACAAGAGACAAGACTTCATTGTTTTTATGGCCGAATAATATTATAGTGTGTGTGTGTGTGTGTTTACATACCATATCTTCTTAAATCAATTCATTCATAGATGGACACTTCTGTTGTTTCCATATCTTGACTACTATAAAAAATGCTGCAGTAAACATCTTTTCAAGTTAGTGATTTGGTTTCTTTATCAATACCCAGAATTGAAAGTATTGGATCATATGGTAGTTCTATTTTTAATTTTTTGAGGAGGAGCCATGCTGTTTTCCACAGTGTCTTTACCAGTTTACATCCCCACCAACAGTGCACAATGGTTCCCTTTTCTTCTCATCTTGACCAACACTTGTTATTTCATATCTTTTTGGTAAAATAGCCATTCTACCATGTGCGGGGTAGTATATAATTGTGATTTTGATTTGCATTTCCTTGGTTATCAGTGATGCTGAGCATCTTTTCATGTACCTATTGGTTACTGTATGTTTCTTCTCATTATTATTATGTTAATTGTACTTTTTTCCTAGTTGTTCCTACTAATATTGAGGAATTTCCCCCTCTATGCCTGGATTGGTGAGAGGTGTTTTTGTTTGTTTTGCTTTGGTTTTTTAAAGATTTTATTTATTTGACAGAGACAGACACAGCAAGAGAGGGAACACAAGCAGGGGGAGTGGGAGAGGGAGAAGCAGGCTTCCCGCTGAGCAGGGAGCCCGATGTAGGTCTTGATCCCAGGACCCTGGGATCATGACCTAAGCTGAAGACAGATGCTTAATGACTGAGCCACCCAGGCACCCCAGGTGAGAGTTTTTAATCATAAGTGATGTGTGTTTGGTCAAGTCCTCTTTTGTGAATCTACTGATATAATTGTATGACTTTTCTTCTTTAGCTTATTGATGTGCTAGATTACAGTAATTGATCTTCAAATGATAATCTCAACTTGTATACTAGGAATAAAATCCATTTTATTCTGATATATTATTCTTTTATATGTTGATTGATTTGATTTGCTAATATTTTTGAGGATTTATGCACTTATGTTTTTGAATGATATTGTTTATAGTTCTACTTTCTTGTAATGACTTTGTCTAGTTTTGGTATTGGGATAATGCTGACCTCACAATGAGTTTGGAAGTGATCCTTTTCCCTCTATTTTCTGGAAGAGATTGTAAAGAATTAACATAATCCCTTTCTTAAATGTTTGATCAAATTCACTAGAGAACACAGCTATGTGCTTTCTGTTTTGGAAGGTTCTTGGATATTGATTTAATTTATTTAACAGATATAGACCTATTCAGACTATTTCTTCTTGTGTGACCTTTTATAAATTGAGTCTTTCAATGAATCGGTTAATTTCACCTAGGTTAACAATTTATACACATAGAGATTTTAAGATAGTACTTTGCTATTTTTTTAAAAAAATAGTTAAAATCAATTTAATTAACATATAGTGTATTATTAGTTTCAGAGGTAGAATTTAGTTATTTATCAGTTGCACGTAACACCAAGTGCTCATAACATCAGGCACCCTCCTTAATGCCCATTGCCCAGTTACCCCATTCCCCATCCACCTCAATTCCAGTAACCTTCAGTTTGATTCCTATAGCTAAAAGTCTCTTATGGTTTGCCTCACTCTCTGATTTTGTCTTGTCTTATTTTTCCCTCCTTTCCCCTATGTTCATCTGTTTCATTTCTTAAAGTCCACATATGAGTGAAATCATACGGTATTTGGCTTTCTCTGACTGACTTATTTCCCCTAGCATAAAATACTCTGGTTCCATCTACATCATTGCAAATGGCAAGATTTCATTCTTTTTGAAGGCTAAGTAATATTCCATTGTGTATATATTCTACATCTTCTTTATCCATTCATCTGTTGATGGACATCTGGGCTCTTTCCATATTTTGGTTATTGTGGATATTGCTGCTATAAACATTAGGGTGCAAGTGCTCCTTTGGATCAATACATTTGTATCCTTGGGGAAAATATCTAGTAATGCAATTTCTGGGTCACAGGGTAGCTCTATTTTTAACTTTTGAGGATCCTCCAATCTTCCAGAGTGGCTATACCAGCTTGCATTCCCACTGCAGTGTAAGAGGGTTCTCCTTTCTCTGTATCCTCACCAAAATCTGTTGTTTTATGACTTGTTAATTTTAGCCATTCTGAATGGTGTGAGGTGATATCTCATTGTGGTTTTGATTTGTATTTCCCTGATGCTGAGTGCTGCTGAACATTTTTCATGTGTCTGTTGGCCATTCGTAAGTCTTCCTTGGAGAAATATCTGTTCATGTCTTCTGCCCATTTCTTGACTGCATTATTTGTTTTTGGGCATCTTGACTGCCCATTTCTTGACTGCATTATTTTGACTGCAAAACTTGATTTTGATAAGTTTTTTATAGATTTTAGATAATAGCCTTTTGTCTGACAAGACATTTGTAACTATCTTCTCCCATTCTGTAGATTGTCTTTTGGTTTTGTCAACTGTTTCTTTTGCTGTGCAAAATCTTTTTATCTTAATGAAGTCCAAATAGTTCATTTTTGCTTTTGTTTCCCTTCTTTTGAAGAAATGTCTAGCATGAAGTTGCTGTGGCCAAGGCCAAAGACGTTGTTGTTTGGGTCCCCCTCTAGGATTTTGATGGATTCCTATCTCACATTTAGATATTTCATCCATTTTGAGTCTATTTTTGTGTATGGTGTAAGAAAGTGGTCCAGTTTCATTCTTCTGCATGTGGCTGTTCAATTTTCCCAACACTGTTTGTGGAAGAGACTGTCTTTTTTCCATTGGTTATTCCTACCTGCTTTGTTGAAGATTAGTTGTTCAACGAGTTTGAGGGTCCAATTCTGAGTTCTCTATTCTCTTCCTTTGCTCTATATGTCTTTTTCTATGCCAGTACCATACTTCTCTTGATGATTACAGCTTTGTAATACAGCTTGAAGTCCAAAATAGTCATGCCACCAGCTTTGGTTTTCTTTTTCAACATTCCTCTGGCTATTCAGGGTCTTTCTTGGTTCTATACAAATTTTAGAATTGTTTGTTCCAGCTCTGTGAAAAACGTTGATGATATTTTGATACGGATTGCACTGAATCTCTAGAATGCATTGGGTAGTATAGACATTTGAACAATATTTATTCTTCCAGTTCATGATTACGGAATTTTTTCCATTTCTTTGTGTCTTCCTCAATTTCTTTAATAAAAGTTCTGTAGTTTTCAGAGTACAAACCCTTTACCTCTTTGATTAGGTTTATTCCTAGATATCTCATGGTTTTTGGTGCAATTGTAAATGGGATCAACTCCTTTACTTCTCTTTCTTCTGCCTCATTGTTAGTGTATAGAAATACAACTGACTTCTGTGCATTGATTATATCCTGCCACTTTGCTGAATTCCTGTATGAGTTCTAGCAATTTGGGGGTGGAGCTTTTTGGGTTTTCAATATAGAGCATCATGTTGTTGACAAAGAGTGATATTTTGATGTGGCTTTGTCAATTTAGTTGACATTTTATTTTATTTTATTTTATTTTATTTTATTTTATTTCATTTCATTTTTTCTGTTGTCTGATTGCTGAAGCTTGGACTTCCAATACTATGTTGAACAGCAGTGCTGAGCGTGGACATCCCTGTTATGTTCCTGACCTTAGGGGAAAAGCTCTGTTTTTCATGTATGGCTTTTATGATATTGAGATGTGTTCCCTCTATCCATATACTGCAGAGAGTTTTTGTCAAGAAAAGATGTTGTACTTTGTCTAATGCTTTTTCTGCTTAATTGAGAGGATCATATGGTTCTTCTCCTTTCTTTTATTAATGTCATGTATCACATTGATTGATTTGTGGGTGTTGAACCACCCTTGCATCCCAGGAAGAAATCCACTAGGTCATAGTGAATAATCCTTTTAGTGTACTGTTGGATCCTATTAGCTGGTATCTTGGTGAGAATTTTCGCATCCATGTACAACAGGGATATTGGTCTGTAATTCTCCTTTTTGGTGGGGTCTTTGTCTGATTTTGGGATCAAGGAAATGCTGGCCTCATAGAATGAGTTTGGAAGTTTTCCTTCCATTTCTATTTTTTGAAACAGAAGAATAGGTATTGATTTTTTAAATGTTTGTTAGAATTCTACTGGGGGGCATCTGGTCCTGGATTGTGGTTTGTTGGGAGATTTTTGATTACTGTTTCAATTTCTATGCTGGTTATGGGTCTGCTCAGGTTTTCTATTTCTTTCTGTTTCAGTTTTGGTAGTTGATATGTTTCTAGGGATACAACCATTCTTTCCAGATTGCCTAATTTGTTGGCATATAAATGCTCATAATATTGTCTTGTAATTGTTTGTATTTCTTTGATGTTGGTTGTGATCTCTCTTTCACTTATGATTTATTTGTCTGGGTCCTTTCTCTTTTCTTTTTTGGTAAGTTTGGCCAAGGGTTTATTGAGATTATTAATTCTCTCAAAGAACCAACTCCTAGTTTCATTGATCTGCTCTATTTTTCTTCTGATTTCTATATCATGGATTTCTGCTCTAATCTTTATTATTTCTCTTCTCTTGCTGGATTTACACTTTATTTAGTATAGTTTTTCCATTTCCTTGAGGTGTAAGGTTAGGTTGTGTATTTGAGACTTTTCTTATTTCTTGAGAAAGGTCTTTATTGCCATATACTCCTTCTTAAGACCACCTTTGCTGCATCCCGAAGGTTCTGCACTGTTGCGTTTTCATTTTCATTTGTTCCATGTGTTTTTTTTTCATTATTCTTTAGTTTCCTGGTTGACCAATTCATTCTTTAGTGTGATGCTCTTTAATCTCCATGTATTTGTGTTCCTTCCAAATTATCTCTTGTTATTGAGTTCAAGTTTTAAAGCAATGTGATCCTAAAATATGAATGGAATAATCTTAATCTTTTGATACCAGTTGAGAACTGATTTGTGACCCAGTATGTGATCAATTCTGGAGAATGTTCCATGTGCACTTGAGAAGAACGTGTATTCTATTGCTTAAAGATTAAATGCTCTGAATATATCTGTGAAGTCCATCTAGTCCACGTGTCATTCAAAGCTTTGTTGATCTTCTGCTTAGATGATCTGTCCATTGCTGTGAGTCAGGTGTTAAAGTCCCCTACTATTATTTTGTAATTATCAATGTGTTTCTTTAATTTTGTTATTAATTGCTTTGTATGATTGGCTGCTCCTAAGTTAGGGAAATAAATATTTACAATTGTTAGATCTTCTTGTTGGATAGACCTTTTAATTATGATATAGTGTCCTTCTTCATCTCTTATTATAGTCTTTGTTTTAAAATTTAGTTTGTCTGATATAAGGATTTCCACTTCAGCATTCTTTTGATGTCTATTGGCATGATAAATGGTTCTCCACCCCTTCTTTTCAATCTGGAGGTGTCTTTGGACCTACATTGAATCTCTTGGAGACAGCATATAGATGGGTTTTGTTTTTTAGTCCAATCTGATTCCCTGTGTCTTTTGATTGGAGCATTTAGTCCATTTACATTTAGAGTAATTATTGAAAGATATGAATTTAGTGCTATTGTATTGCCTGTAAAGTCACTGTTTCTGTAGATTGTCTTTGTTTCCTTCTGGTCTTTGTTACTTTTGGGCTCTCTTTTTGCTCAAAGGATCCCTTTTAATATTTCTTGCAGGGCTTGTTTAGCATTCATGAATTCCCTTAGTTTTTGTTTGTCTTGGAAACTCTTTAACTCTCCTTCTATTCTGAATGAGAGCTTTGCAGGATAAAGCATTGTTGGTTGCATATTTTTCCCATTTAGCATATTGAATATGTCATGCCAGTCCTTTCTGGCCTGCCAGGTCTCTGTGGACATGTCTTCTGCCAGTCTTATATTTCTTTTTTTTTTTTTTTAAAGATTTTTTTTATTTATTCAACAGAGATAGCCAGTGAGAGAGGGAACACAAGCAGGGGGAGTGGGAGAGGAAGAAGCAGGCTCATAGCCGAGGAGCCTGATGTGGGGCTCGATCCCATAATGCCGGGATCACGCCCTGAGCCAAAGGCAGACGCTTAACTGCTGTGCCACCCAGGCGCCCCCAGTCTTATATTTCTACCTTTGTAGGTTAAGGACCTATTTTCCTGTGCTCATTTCAGGATTTTCTATTTCTGAAATTTGCAAGTTTCACTATTATGAGTTGGGGTATTGACCTATTTTTATTGATTTTGAAGGAGGGTGTTCTATGGCTCCTGGATTTGAACGCCTGTTTCCTTCCCCAGACTAGGGAAGTTCTCAGCTATAATTTGTTCAAATAAACCTTCTTTCCTCTGTCCCTCTGTTCCTCTTCTGAGACCCCTATTATTTGAATACTATTTTGTGTTATGGTATTGTTGATTTCTTGAAGTCTGTCATGACCTAGTTGTTGTTTTTCTCCTGTTTGCAGCTTCCTTATTGTCTATTATTTTGTCATCTTTATCACTCTTCTGCCTTGTTTATCCTAACAGTTAGAGCCTACATTGTTGACTGCATCTCAATAATAGCATTTTTAATTTTATCCTGATTAGATTTAGTTCTTTTATTTCTGTAGTAAGGGATTCTCTACTGTCTTCTATTTTCTTTTAAGCCCAGCTAATATCTTTATAATTGGGATTTGAATTCTAGTTCTGACATCTTACTTATATCCATACTGATTAAATACTTGGCAGTGAGTACTGCCCCATGTTCTTTCTTTTGGGGTGAGATTGTCTGTCTCATCATTCTGTTCAGAAAAGAATAGATGAAAGAGAGAGATAAGACAAAAATAACAGGGGCGCCTGGGTGGCACAGCGGTTAAGCGTCTGCCTTCGGCTCAGGGCGTGATCCCGGCGTTATGGGATCGAGCCACATCAGGCTCCTCTGCTATGAGCCTGCTTCTTCCTCTCCTACCCCCCCTGCTTGTGTTCCCTCTCTCGCTGGCTGTCTCTATCCTCTGTCAAAAAAATAAATAAAATCTTTAAAAAAAAAAAAAAAAAGACAAAAATAACAAAAACCAGAAAAATATAAACAAAACAAACCTGAAGAGAACAGAAACAATACAAAATAAGAAAAAATTGAATAAGCAGTAAAACAGAACAAAACAATAAACTAGATCCTGGGTATATCTTGATCTGTTAAAAGAAACTAGATCCCAAAATAAGAAAGAAAAAAAACTTATGTGTATACAAAAATAAAATAAAATACAATAAAAGGAAACCATAATATATAGTATATATAAAAATAAAAATTAAGAAATAAAAATAGAATTGATAAAATTTTAAAAATAGCTGAAAAAAATAAAACTGAAAGACTCAAGAATCATGAAAAAACCATGAATGCTATATACTCTTTTACCCAAGAGCTGACGTTTTGTAGTTCTATGTGATAGGTAAACTTGGTGTTAGCCAGTTTTTCCTGCTGGTCCTCAGGAGGAGGGGCCTATTGGACTGATTCTCAGGTGTATTTAGCCTAGTGGAATTGCACCCCCATTGCCAGAGCCCAGGGTCAGTGTAAGTGGCTCCGGATTGTACTATGTGGCACTGGTTTGCTCCCGGAAGGCTTTCAGCACCGATGGGGGGATGAAAATGGCAGTGCCCCAATCTCTAATCCTGGAGCTGAAAGTTCACATTCCCCACTCTTTAGTGAGCCCTCACAGAAAAGCAGTCAACCCTGGTTTCTGCCAGAACTCTGTGTTCACTCAGCCTGTGACTGAGCATTTTTATCTCAGGCACGCTACCCCATTTCAAGTCTCCAAACTTTACAGACCCCTGTGGTGTGGACTTGTGCTCTTCCTCCTGGGGAAAGGAGTGGGGTCTTGTCAGGCTTCTGCCTTTTGCTGGGCCCCTGCCTAGAGAGTGGTTGTGGGACCTAGTAGCAGGTCGAGGTTTATGGCAACACCAAGTACAAAGTCAGTGCCTAGACTCTCTGTTTTCTGCCAGATTCCCCCCTCTCATGTTTGGGAACTCTGCCACAATCAGGCAACCCCATTCTTTTTGTGACCCAGGGATCCTGAGACCACACTGTCCCACCTGGAATTCTGTTCCACTTCACCACCTGAGCACCTTGAAGCCAGGGCTGTCCCCAACTGTAGCAGACTTCTGAAGATTCTGTTTTTGTTCCCTGCTCCTTATAATACTTCCTGGCAGCCTCCTTAAGCAAGTTCCCTCCCCTCCAAGGTTTATCTTCCAAATATTGCCCCAGATTCACATTTCCACACTCCCTACCTTCCAAAAAGTGGTTGCTTTTCTATTTGTAGAATTGCAGCAATTATTTTCTCAGATCTTGATTGATTTTGCTTGTGTTCAGAATGATTTGATAACTATCTAGCTGAATTCCAAGGACCAGATAATATGAGGGTCCCCTATTCCCCCACCATCTTAACTCCTCTCCCTACATTATCTTTTCAATGTTCATGAATCAATAATGGTAGTACTTTTTCCATTTATATTAATAATTTGGATTTTTTCTCTTTTTCTTGAATTTACCTGGTTAGAGACTAATCAATTGTATTAATTTTTTTTAATGAATGAGATTTGGTTTTAATTTCCTCTATTAATTTTTAGTTTTCCATTATTTCCACTCTAATCTTTATTAGATTTAATTTTCTCTTCCTTTTTCCAGTTTCCAAAGCACAGGATAGATTATTGATTTTAGATTTTTTCTAATGCATGCACTAAATGCTATACATTTCCCACTAAGTGCTGTTTCACTGCATCCCACAAATTTTCCCAAGTTGTATTTCCATTTTGATTTAGTTTAAAGTTCTTTTTAATTTCTTTTGATGCTTCTTTAACCAATATATTATTTAGAAGTGTGTTGCTTAGTCATGACGTGTTTTGGGATTTTCTAGCAATATTTCTTTTATTGATTTCTAGTTTAATTCCATCATTCCTTCTTGACATGAAAGCATATTTTGTATGATAGCTATTCTTTTAAATTTGTGAAGATGTGTTTTATGGCCAAGCATGCGGTTTATCTTGGTGAATAGTCCCTGTGAGCTCAAGAATAATGTATATTTTCTCAGTTGGGTAGAGTTTTCTCTACGTGTCAATTAGATACTAGTCTAGTCAATTATATACTTATCTGTCAAATATAGATAGAGGTGTGTTAAAGTCTCCAACTAAAATAGTGAATTTATCTTTTATTCCTTATAGTTCTATCAGGTTTTGCCTCATAAACTTGACACCTCGTTCTTAGTTGCATGCACATTAAGGATTGTTATATCTTCTTTTTCATTATGTAATGCCCTCTTTAGCTCTGAAAATTTTCTTTCTTTTGATTAATGTTACCGTGGTCAATCTTTCTCCATCCCTTACTTTTAGTCTAGCTGTAGTTTTATATCTAAAGTGGGCTCTTGATAGGCAACATTCTTGCTTATTTATCGACTATGAAAATCTCTTTTAATAATGGTGTATTTAGACTATTGGTTTTTAAAGTAATTATTGATGTAATTAGATTAATATATACCTCCTGCATTACAGTTTTCTATTTGTTGCCCTTGTTCTTCATTTACATTTTGTCTTCCATTCTTTTTCTGTCTTTTCTGTTTTGAATTCAGTGTTTTATAGAATTCGATTTTTACTTTTCTCTCAGTAAATATACTTAGAAATTTTTATGGGTAGTATAAGTACTTTGTAACAGAGTATTTCCAATACCTACCTCTCATGCCTTTCATTTCTGTAATTAATTTCTCTTATCTATACGCTATAATCACCAAATACAATGTTGCCATTATTTTGATCAAATTGTTATGTCTTAAATCAATTAAGAATAAGAAAAATAAAAGATTTTATTTTACCTTCTTTTATTCCTTCTCTTTTGCTCTTTTTTTTCTTTTTTGTATGTCTGAGTTTCTATTCTTTATCAGTCCTTTCTTAAACATTTCTTGCAAAGCAGGTATACCCATGAAAAGTTTTTGAAAGCTTGTTTGTTTGAGAAAGATTTTATTTCTCTTTTTCTTTTGAATAATAATTTTAATGGATACACATTCAAGATGGGTATTTATTTTTCTTTCACATTTTAAATATTTCACCCCATTTTTTCTTGCTTTCATGATTTCTGAAGAGAAGTCCAATGTAATTTCCTTCCTTGCTCTTCTATAGGTAAGGGTGGGGTTTTTCCCCCAGCTTCTTTTAAGATTTCCCTTCATTTTTTATTTTCCATGGTTTGAATATGTTATTTCTACATGCATTTTTGAAATGTTTACCTTGCTTGGTATTCTCTGAAGTTCCTGGACATGAGGGCTTTTTGTCTATCATTAATTTTGTGAAATTCTGCTTCAAATATTTTTCTGTCCCTTTCTTTTTTCTCTGTCTGGTATTTCCATGACATCCATCTTATATCTTTTTTAATTGTCCCACACTTCTTGGATATTCTGTCTTTTTAAATATTTTTTGCTCTTTACATTTCAGTTTTGGAATTTTCTAATGACATGTCCTCAAGTTGACTGATTATTTCTTTGGTTATATAGAGATGAGCCCCATCAAAGGAATTCATTTCTTCTATAGTGCTTTTCATTTCTGGCATTTTAATATTTTTTTTAGAGTTTCTATCTCTCTGCTTACATTACCCATCTGTTCTTTCATGTTGTCTACTTTCCCCTAGCACATTAGCCATGATTGTTTTAGACTTCTAGTCTGCTAATTCCAACATATCTGCCCTATCTATCTGACCTTCACCTTGTTCTATTTCTTCAAATTGTGCTTTTTGTCTTTTAATATGGCTTGCAAACATATAGAAATGGTCCATTTATTTCTATCAAGGGACAGCATTCCCTACTCGCTAGAAGAAGACTATACAGGAGCGCCTGGATGGCTTAGTAGGTTAAGCATCTGCCTTCAGCTCAGGTCATGATCCCAGGGTCCTGGGATCAAGCCCTGCATTGGGCTCCCTGTTCAGTGGGGAGTCTGCTTCTCCCTCTGACTCTCCCCCTGCTTGTGCTCTCTTTCTCTCTGTCAAATAAATAAATAAAATCTTTAAAAAAAAAAAGGAAGAAAAAGAAAATTATACAGAGGTAT
Source organism: Ailuropoda melanoleuca (assembly GCF_002007445.2). Classification (NCBI taxonomy): domain Eukaryota; kingdom Metazoa; phylum Chordata; class Mammalia; order Carnivora; family Ursidae; genus Ailuropoda; species Ailuropoda melanoleuca. Next base: position 32,629,085 of record NC_048235.1, read on the forward strand.
GCTCCTTACAAGTTAACATCAGATATTACTCTCTTAAGTTACATAAAAACGAAATGTGGAGTTACAAAGGTTACAATAATACAGCTTTTAGATTAGTAATTTTTTTATCTATTAGCTTCTTATCATGTAGAAAATAGAAAGTAAAGTTACAATTGTTACAATAATTTTAGCTTTTAAAAATCCACATGTATTTACCTTTATTGAGATCTTTATTTCTCCATATAACTTTAAATTATAATATACGGCCCTTTCAAATCACTCTGCCAGACTCTCTTGACCATTTCTTGCAAGGCTGCTATAGTAATAATGAATTCCCTTAACTCTTATTTATTTGGGGATATTTAATTTCTCCCTTACATTTGAAGAACACATTTGTCAAATATAGGATTCTTGGTTGACAATTTTTGTTTTTTGTTTCTTTCTTTTTCCTTTCTCTTTTCCTTCCTTTTCTTTTTTTTTTCTATTAGCACTTTGAATATATCAGCCATCTGCCTGCTGGTTTCCAAAGTTTCTCATGAGAAAGCTGCTGATAATTTTGTGTAGGATCTCTCATATGTAACAAGTTACTTCCCTTGCTGCTTTATAAATTGTCTCTCTGTTTTTGGCTTTTAAAGTTGGATTATAATATGTATCAGTGTGAGTCATTTTAAGTTCATCTTACTTGAAGTTTGTGAGCTTCTAGATGTTTATATTCATGTAATTCATTGAATTTGGGAAGTTTTCAGTAATTAGTTCTTCATATATTCTCTCTCCTGAAACACAAAAGGGAGTTCTTCGAGTTTAAAAATAGATACTAACAACATGAAAACATGTAAAAGTATAAAAGTCACTATAAAAATTATAATATAGTCAAATTCAGAATACACTAATATTGTCATATTAGCATGTAAATCACTTTAAACTCTGGTATAAAAATTAAGAGACAAAAGTTTTAAAATTAGGGCACTGAGTGGTTCAGTAGGTTTAGTGTCTGCTTTTGGCTCAGGTCATGATCTCAGGGTCCTGGGATCAACAATGAGCCTGCTTCTCCCTCTCTCTCTGCCCTTCCTCCCTGCTAATGCTCTCTAAATAAATAAATAAGTAAATAAACAAATCTTTAAAAGAAAAGTATTAAAATTAACTAGATACAAAAATGTGTTAATGAATATACCATATAAAATGACAAAAATTATAACATCAATTATACAAAATGTGGGGGAAGGAGAAATTAAAGTGTAGAATACTTGTATAAGGTCATATTGTGTTGTTATCAGCCTTAAAATAAACTATTCTATCTACAAAATATTTTGTGTAAGCTTCATGATAGCCACAAATAAAAAACCTGTAGTAGACACACTAAAGAGAAAGAGAAAGTAATCAAAGAATAAAAGTATTTTTTAAAAACTCAAATCACAAAGAACAGCAAGAGAGGAAAAACAAAACAAAGAAACCACCAGGAAATAAGGAACACTTAAAGGCAATAGTAAATCCTTGCTAATCCATAATTACCTTAAATATAAATTAATTGAAGTTTTATTAAAAAACAACATCAAATGATATACTGTCTACTATGATTTACTTTACTTTTAAGGACACAAATAGGCTGAATATGGAGGAATGGAAAGAGATTTTCCATGCAAATGGTAACCAAAAGATGGTAATGTGGCTGCACTTAGAGAAAATATACTTTAAGCAAAAATTGTCAAAAAATACAAGAAGGTCACTATATAATGATAAAAGAGTCAATTCATCAAGAGAATATAAAAAATTGTAGTGGGCATGCACCTGAATTCCAAACATTTAAATATATGAAAGAAATGTTATCAAAACTGAAGCGAGAAATAGACAGTGATACAGTATAGGAAGGAAACAAGGAAAATTTTTAGTGGTGGAGGGTGGAACTTAATTAGTGGGTGAGAACTCTTAGTTTCATGCATTTTAATTGTTTGAGTTTTACAAAATTTTATTTACTTATTTTACTTTAAAATGAAAATTAATACTAAACTGTTAAATGTAAAAGCACAATAATATGTAAACTCCATAGATGTAAACCTCCAGAATTGCAAGTTTATTATAAAGCCTTATTTATTGTCCATTTTTAATATTTTGTGCATCTATTTTATTTTATTTTGGAAAATGTGTTCACTTAAAAATGAAATACAAATAACTGGTCACTAAAGTAAAATTTCAAAAAGAGAATTAGGATAAGAAATTAAAGTGGCCAAGTCAATTGATGTTAATTTTATTACAATATTTTGTATAGAAATTAAAGTTTAGGTGTAGAAAATGCAGAAGTTGTGATAGCAAATGTTTACAAAATAACTAAATGAGATATTTTTGAGAAATTCTAAATTCACCCAATATTGTACTCTTCTGTGAATACAATGGCCATAATTTATTGAATCCTATTTATTAAAAATGATTGGGGAAAGGCAAAGTACTTATCAAAAACAATTAATAGGTAGAGGTCATAAATATACTATCATGAAGGGTCATGTAGGTAGTGATTTTGTCATTGACCATTATGTTGTAAAAATTTTCACTACTTTTTCTAACATTTCTCATACAGTATTAATAAACTTAGAAAAATAGTGATTTTATTCTTTTGAATACATACATACATAAGATATAAAACTTACATAATTTATAGTAATTATATGGCTTTTGAATACATACATAAGATATAAAACTAACATGATTTATAGTAATTATATGGCTTTTTCTGTTTGTTTGTTTCAGATATGTAATAATTTGGGTAATTGTCATTGCTTTCCTGGCTATAGGCCTCCATATTGTGAATTCCAGATTGGTTCACCAGGGGGAAGTATTGATGATGGAAATGTTCAGAAATCTGGTGAGTAGAAATTAAACTTTTAAAATAAAATAGATGCTCCTTTATGGAATACTTAAAGAACTATAATGCTGAGTCAAATCTTTCTTGATCACCTGAGTAATTAAAAGAGTTATCTTGGATAGTGGCTTTAATTAAATTAGCGTTACACAGTATTTGTAAAGAGATTTTCTCAGATACTTAGTTTTCATCAACTTAGTTAAATAAGGTAGAAGACAGTCCTCAGGTTTTAATGAGTGTCAAAGCAAGAAATAAGAGGAGAACTTAATGAATAAATAATACATGTTCTTTGACTGCTCCACCAATAAACTGCCCCTCTTCTCTCTCTTCTTGTGCCTGCACATTCCCTGATACACAACAATATTTAAGTTAGGCCAGTTAATAACCCTACAATGGCCTCTAAGTGCACAAGGGAAAGGAAAAGTCTCATGCCTCTGACTTTAAATCAAAAGATCCAAATGATTAAGTTTAGTAAAGAAGGCATATTGCAAGCCAAGATAGGCCTAAAGATAGGCCTCTTGCACCAAGAGAATGCCAAGTTGAGAATGCAAAGTTTTTGAAGAAAATTAAAAGTGCTAATCCATAAACATACAAATAATAAAAAAGGAAAATAACCTTACTGCTGATATGGAGAAAGTTTTAGTAGTCTGGATAGAATATTAAACCAGCCAGAACATTCCTTTAAGTCAAAGCCCAATCCAGAGCAAGGCCCTAATTCTCTTCAAATCTACAAATGCCGAGAGGTGAAGAAGCTGAAGAAGAAATTTTTGAAAGTAGTACAGGTTGGTTCATGATGTTTAAGGAAAGAAGCCATCTCCATAATATAAAAGTGCAAAGTGAAGCAGCAAGTGCTGATGTAGAAACTGCAGTAAGTTAGCCAGAAGATCTAGCTAAGATAACTAATGAATGTGACTACACTAAACAACCTATTTTCAATCTAGACAAAACAGTCTTCTATTGGAAGAAAATGCTGTCTGTGAATTTCATAGCTAGAGAGGAAAAGTCAATGCCTGGCTTCAAAGCTTCAAAGGGCAGGCTAATCTCTCCCGTAGGGGCTTATGCAGCTGGTGACTGAGTTGAAGCCAATGCTCATTTACCATTCTGAAAATCCAAAAAGCCTTAAGAATTATGCTAAATCTACTCTGCATGTCTTCTATAAATGGAACCAAAAAGTCTGGGTGACAGCACATTTGATACAACATGGTTTACTGAATATTTTTTACCCACTGTTGAAGCCTGCTGCTGAGAAAAATAGATGCGTTTCAAAATATCATTGCTCATTGACAATGCACCTCATCCCCCAAGAGCTCTGGTGGAGATGTACAATGAGATTAATGTTGCTTTCATGCCTGCTAACAAAACATTCATTCTAAAGCCCATTGATGAAGGAGTAATTTTAACTTTCAAGTCCTATTACTGCCATTTAATAAATCTATGGCAGCCATAGATAGTGATTCCTCTGATAGATCTGGGCAAAGGAAATTGAAAATCTTCTGGAAAGGATTCACCATTTTAAATGCAATTAAGAGCATTTGTGATTCATGGGAAGAGGTCAAAATATCAACATTAACAGGAGTTTGGAACAAGTTGATTCCAACCCTTATGGATGATTTTGACTGACTCAAGACTGGTGGAGGAAGTTACTGCAGACATGGTTAAATAGCAAGAAAATTAGATTAGAACTGGTACCTGAAGATGTGACTAAATCACTGCAATCTCATGATAAAACCAACAGGTGAGGAGTTGCTGCTTATGGATGAGCAAAGAAAATGGTTTCTTGAGATAGAATCTACTCCTGGTGAAGGTACTGTGAAAATTGTTGAAATGACAGCAAGGGATTTAGAATATTATATAAACTTGGTTCATAAAGCAGGGTTTCCTTTTAAAAGGAGGTTTACTATAGGATAAAATCCTATCAAAGAGCATCACCTGCTACAAAGAAATCATTCATGAAAGGAAGAGTCAATCAATGCCACGAATTTCATTGTCTTATTTTAACAAAATGCCACAGCCATCCCAGCCTTCAGCAACCACTACCCTGATCAGTTGGCAGCCATCAACATTGAGGTAAAACTCTACACCCATGAAAATACTATGGCTTGCTCGGATGATACTTAACATTTTTTAGCAATTATATGGTTTTTACATTAAGGTATTTACAATGTTTTTGTTATGATCATGCACACTTAATAGATCACAATATACTGCAAACATAACTTTTATACACACTGGGAAACTGGAAGATTAAGTTAACTTGTTTTATTGTGATATTTGCTCTATTGGGTGGTATGGAACTGAAACTGTAATATCTTTTGAGGAATGCCTGTATTGTAATTCCAGAGTAAACACTAGGAAAACAAACAAAATTTTTAGAAAAAAAAAAGAATTAAAATTGTACAAGGTATTAATTCCCACCAATCAATGAAATGAAGTCTAAATAGAGGAAAAAAGACATTAGACAAATATAATAGCTGAATATAAATATAAATGTAAAATAATAATAACTTAACTAAATATTTTTGAAGAAAAAATTCAATTTTTAAAAGCAATTGCTCAGGCTTTCCATGAATACCCAGAACTCAACTCACCTCCCCCCATGGACACAGCAAATCTACAATTACAGATGGACCATTTCCTCTCAAAAAAGATCTGAAAACTAAATAAAAGACTCTCCACAACAAAGAATAAAAGGACCACACTGAGTAGGGTAAGAGGCCTAAACATGGTCTTGTTAAAACACACACACACACACACACACACACACACACACACACGCAAACCCTGGTGCAAAGTTACCCGATAGAGAGGGATCTCATTAGACAGGCACTTGTCCCACAGGTGGGAGGTGTTAATGCCCCATGTAGCCCCTGGGATCTGCACCAGAGATGAGTTCCCAAAAGATTTGGCTTAGAAAAAACCAGTGGGAGTAACATCTGGGAGTCCCAAAGTGCTACAGGAAATGGAGATTTTCCTCTTGGAGGGCTCATGTGTGGTCTCACTGCAGGACCTGGTAAAAAACAAACAAACAAAGAAAGAAACAAACAAAAACAAACCAGTTCAGTTTGCAAAGCACTTAGATTATGTTAGAATTTTCTTGGCTTTCTGGGGACATTGCCTCAAGGGAATAGTTGAAACATTCACCAGAAACAGAAGCATTAGTAGATGCCAGTATTGGATTCTCCACTTAGCCTACTAATACAGGCTGGTGAGTTCAGATGCAGCACCCTCCTGCCATCTTGCTGGGATGGACAAGATTGGCAGTCATGGCACCTTCTGAGTCCTGAAAGTATGGGTGGTTGCAGTGTTCTCCACTCTCTGGATGTGATAGGCAAATACTAACAGTTGAGAATCCTCCATTCCCTAGCATAAATCTGCAAGATTAGGCAATTGTGACATTCTCCCAGTTCCTGGCTGGGGCTAAAGAGTGTGATCATGATCAGCATTCTCCAATTCCCAGACTAAAGCCAGCACATACACAAATGAGGCATTCTCCTGCTGCACTGTTGAAGTCCATGGGCTTGTGTATTCAAGACATTTTCCTGGTGCTTTTCTGAAGCTGGTAAGTGTGATCCACTCCATACACTCTCCAGCTGCCTTGCTAAAGTGAATGGATACACACAATCCACATAGGAGGCACCACTTGATCTCCTAGCCTGGTGGCCAAGAGGGCTGGCATTCCAGAACTCCATAGGACTAAACAATCAGAAAGAGTTTTTGGCAGACCACCATCACTGGGATAGTGCACAAACAGTATAATGAAACACAACACGTCTTCCTATGAAGACGTCTATTTAGTTAGCCTGGAGGTTAGGCCTGAAGGACATCTTCAAGTTTCCCACAAATGTAGAGGCTACATTTTTTTAAATGTATTTTTAAAAAATATTTAAAGAGACAAATCTTTAAATATACTAACTCAAGAAAAGAGAAGGAAATCAAAATCAGAAATGAAAGAGGAGACATTACAACAGATACTACAGGCAGAGTAGCAAAATTTATATATATATATATTATATATAATATGTGTGTGTGTATATATATATAATTTTTTAAAATTGCATTTATTTTCATGTGGTTATCCAGTTTTCCCTTCCGTGATACGTTGAGGAGACTATCTTTTCCCCATTGACTATTCTTGGGTCTCTTGTCAAATATTACTTGACCATATATGCAGGCGTTTATTTCCGGGCTCTCGATTCTGTTCCATTGGTCTACATGTCTATTTTTATGGCAGTACTATAAAGGTTTTGATTACTATAGCTTTGTGGTATAGTTTGAAATCAGAAAATGTGATGCCTCCAGCTTTTGGTCTTCTTTTTTCTGGATCACTTTGGCTCTTCAAGGTCTTCTGTGATTCCGTACAAACTTTAGAATTCTTTATTTCTATTTCTGTGGAACTTTGATAGGGATTTCATTGAACATATGGATGACTTTGAGTAGTATGGACATTTTAACAATATTAATTCTTTCAATCCATGAACATGGGATACATTTCCATTTGTTTGTGTCTTCTTCAATTTCTTTCATTAAAGTTTTGTCATTTCCAATGTATAGATCTTTCACCTCTTTGGTTGAAATTATTCCTAAATATTTTAATTTTTTTGATGTTATTGTAAATGGAATTCTTTTTGTTTTTCTTTTATTGTTTTTTTCTTCCCTCAGATGTTTTGTTGTACATGTAAGAAACAGAATTGTTTTCTGATTGTTGATTTGGTATCATGCAACTTCATTGAATTTGTTAGGTAGATACAATTTTTTGGTAGTGTCTTTAGTATTTTCTAAATATAGGATCATATTAGCTGCAAAGATAATTTTTATTCTTCCTTACTGATTTGGGTACTATTTTTATCTTTATCTTGCCTGATTACTATAAATGGGAATTCCAGTACAATGTTGAACAAGAGTGGCACCCTTGTCTTATTTTTCATCTCAGATGAAAATCTTTCAAAATTTTACCATTGAGTATATTAGCTGTGATTTGTATATGGCCTTTATTATGATGGGGTATCATAATAAATTTGTTGAGAGTTTTTATCAGGGAAAGATGCTATATTTTGTCACTGTTTTTTGTGCATTTATTGAGGTGATCATATGATTCATATCTTTTTATCTTTCATTCAACTTATGTGGTGTTTCACATTTATTGATTTATATATGTTGAATCATCTCAGAGATAAATCCTACTTTCTCATGATGAATTATATTTTTAACGTGTTGTTGAATTTGGTTTGGTAATATTTTGATAAGAATTTTTGCATCTATGTTTATTACAGATATTTGTCTGTAATTTTCTTTTCTCGTGGTATCCTTTTCTGATTTTGGTATCAGGGTAATGCTGCTCTTGCAGAATGAGTTTGAGAGTGTCTTATCTTCAATTTTTGGAAGTGTTTGAGAAACACTGCTGTTAATCTTTCTTTATATATTTGTTAGCATTCACCAAAAGCAACCTGGTTAGCATTCACCAAAAGCAACCTGTTAATCTTTCTTTATATATTTGTTAGCATTCACCAAAAGCAACCTGGTTTGGGGATTTTCTATTTTGGGAGTTTTTGATTACTGATTCATCTCCATACTCTTATTGGTCTGTTCAGATTTTCTGTTTTTCATGTTTCAGTCTTGATAGATTATATGTTTATAGGAATTTATCCATTTCATCTAGGTTATCCAGTTTGTTTGGCTATAATTATTCATAGTAGTCTCTCATGATTCTTTTCATTTCTGTGGTATCTGTTGTAATGTTTCCCCTTACATTTATAATTTTGTTTGATTTTTCTCTTTTCTTGAGTTAGTATAAAGGTTTGTCTTTTAATATTTTTAAAAGTTAAGTCTTAGCTTCACTGATTTTTTCTGTTGTTTTTCTAATCTCTATTTCATTTACTTCTGCTTTGATATTGGTTATTTCCTTCCTTCTACTAACTTTGAGCTTAGTTTTTTCCCTAGTTCTATGAGGTATAAAATTAAATAGTTTATTTCCATCTTTCCTTCTGTTATTAATTTCTGGTTTCATACTATTGTGATTGGAAAAGATACTTGGTGTGATTAAGGAGTTTTTGTGGACTTTTGTGGGAATGTAAATTGGGATAGCCACTGTGGGAAACAGTATGGACATTCTTCAAAAATTTAAAAATAGGACTACCATAGGATCCAATAATTCCCCTACTGGGTATTTACCCAAAGAAAATGAAAACAATAGTTCAAAAAGATGTATGCACCTGTATGTTTATTTCAGCATTATTTACAATAGCCAAGATAATGGAAGCCATGTAAGTGTCCGTCTATAGACAAATGTGGCATATGCATATAATGGAATATTATTCAGCCATAAAAAGGAATGAATTCTTGCCATTTGCAATGACACAGATGGAGCTACAGAGTATTATGCTAAGTGAAATAAGTCAGTCAGAGAAATACAAATCCATATGATTTCACTCAAATGTGGAATTTAAGAAACAAAACAAACAAGTAACAGGTCTTGGGGAAGAGAGGAGGAGGCAAACCAAGAAAGAGACTCTTAACTATGGAGAACAACTGATGGTCACCAGAGAGGAGGTTTGTGGGGGGATGGGTAAGATAGGTGATGGGGATTAAGGAGTGTACTTGCTAAGATGAGCATTGGGTATTGTGTGGAAGTGCTGAATCACTATATTATACAAATGAAACCAATATCACACTGTATGTTAACTAACTAGAATTTAAATAATTTTTTTTAAGAAGACAAATGGATAAGGATGATTTTATTCTTCTTAAACTTGCTAAGACATGTTTTGTGACCTATCATGTGATCTACTTACCCAGGAGAATATGTGCACTAGAAAAGAATATGTATTCTGTCGCTTTTGGATGGAGTTTCTGTATGTGTCTGTTAGGTCCATTTAGTCTACAGTATGATTCAGGTCAGTTTCCTTGTTGATTATCTGAATGATCTATTCATTGCTGAAAGAAGAGTATTGTCATCCTCTACTATTATTGTATTGTTTTCTACTTCTCCCTTCATACCTGTTGCTATTTGCTTAATATATTCATGTGTTCTGATGTTGGGTGCATGCATAAATATTTATAATTGCCATATCTTCTTAATTAATTGATCTCCTACGATTATATAATAACCTTCTATGTTTCTTGCTACTGTTTTTGGCTTAAAGTCTACTTTGTCTGATTTCAGTACAGCTACTTCTGCTCTCTTTTCATCTCCACTTGCATGGAATGTCTCTTGCCATCTCCTTTGAATCTATGTATGTCATTGAAGCTGAAGTGAGTCTTTTTTTGGCAGCATACAGTTGAGTCTTATTTTTTATCTATTCAGCCACTCTATGTCTTTTGTTTATTTATTATTTTAAAAGATTTATTTATTTAAGAGAGAAAGAATGCGTGTGAGCAGGGGAAGGGGCAATGGGAGAGGGAGAGAATCTCAAACACTCCCCACTGAGTGTGGAGTCTGACATGGGATTTGATCTCAGGACCCTGAGATCATGATCTGAATAAAAATCAAGAGTCAGACACTTAACTGGCTAAATAACCCAGGTGCTTCACTTTATGCGTTTGAATTGGCCTATCCATTAGCACTAAGAGTAATTATTGGTAAATACTAATGTTATCTTATTGTTTTCTGTCTGCTTTACAGTTCTATTTTTCTTTTATTCCTTTTTTGATACCTTCCTTTATATATTGATGCTTTTCTTCTCTTTAACTTTTTTGTTTCTATTGTAGATTTTTTCTTTGTGGTTCTCATGAGGTTTACATTATAAAACATAAAACATAAAGTAAAAACATCATAAAACAATATATATTATTCTGATAACAGTTTAAGCTTGGTCATATACAAAACCAATATTCTTTTATTCCCCCTTTTATGTTTTTGATGTCAAAATTTATATGTTTTTATTGTATATCCATTAAAAATTGATGAAACTATAACTATGTTTAATAGTTTCTGTCCTTTAACCTTTATTCTAGAGTTAAATAGTTAGCACATTATTAGGGTATTTTGAATCTGACTACATACTTATCTTTGCCAATGTGCTGTGTATTTTCATATGTTTATACGTTACTAGTAAGCATACTTTGGTTTCAGCTTGAAGAAAACCTTTCAGCTTTCTTATAAGGCAAATTTAGTGGTGATAAATTCCCTCAGCTTTTGTTTATTAGGGGAAAACCTTTATCACACCTTCAATTCACAAGGACAACTTTGCTGTTTAAAGTATTCTTAGTTGGCAGTTTCTTACTTTTAGTATTTTCAATGTCATCGCATTCTCTCCTAGCCTGTGAGGTATCTGCTGAGAAACCCATTGATAGCCTATGGGAATTTTCTTGTCTGAGAAATATTTTTTCTTTTGCTTTTAAAATTCTCTCTCTTTGGTTTTAGACAGTTTTGTTTTTAATTGTCTTGAAGAAGAACATTTTGGATTGAAATTTTGAGGTGACCTATTTGTTTTATGAACTTGGGTATCCAAATCTCTCCCCAGGTTTGTGAATTTCTCAGCCATTATTTCTTTAAATAAGCTTTCCATTCCTTTCGCCCCCTCTTCTTCTAGAAATCCAATGTGTACATTATATCTTTTCATGTCGTTCCATAACTCCCACAGGCTTTCTTGATTCTTCCTTCTTTTTTTTTTTTCTTTTTGCACTTCTGATTAAATAATTTCAACTGATCTTTCTTCTAGATCACTCTTTTTCTCTTCAGCTTGTTCAGGTTTGCTGATGAAGCTCTGTATTGAATTCTTTACTCTGGTCATTATATACTTCTGCTATGATAGTTCTAGCTTTTATTTTTTCTTTTTTGTTTTCCTTCTCTTTGTTGAGCTTCTCATCTTGTTCTTATACTTATTCCTGGTATCATTAAATTGTTTATCTGTATTCTCTTGTAGCTCTCTGAGTATCTGTAGAGCAGTTACTTTGAATCCTTTGTTGAGCAATTACTCAATCGCCATTTATTTTGGAACAGTTATTGGAGGTTTACTATATTCCTTTGTTAGAGGCATTTCCTGATTCTTCAAGATCCCTGTAGCCTTGCATACGTGTCTATACATTTGCAGATGTGGTCACCTCTTCCAGACTTTATGGACTAATTTTAAAAAGGGAAGACTTTCACCTGCGAATGGGGCACACTTGATCATGCTGTGATTCTGGGTCAAGTGATGCAGAGTTCTAAGTGCAGCAGCACACAGTGGCACAGGGTCCAGGGAATGTCTTTTTTTTTTTTTAAAGATTTTATTTATTCGTTTGACAGAGAAAGAGACAGCCAGCGAGAGAGGGAACACAAGCAGGGGGAGTAGGAAAGGAAGAAGCAGGCTCCCAGTGGAAGAGCCTGACGTGGGGCTCGGTCCCAGAACTCCAGGACCACGCCCTGAGCCTAAGGCAGACGCTTAGTGACTGAGCCACCCAGACGCCCCCAGGGAATGTCTTTTTGGCTCAGGCCACTGGGGTCTATCTTATCAAGACTTGTATGGTCCTTGTGAGCGCCCTATGGGATCTATAGTCACTGCAAGGGTTGTTTAGGTCCTAAGTGGCACTTCCAGGACCAATAGTTAGGGGCAAGTTTAAGCAGCATTGGTGGCTAGACCAAGTGCTGTGCACACATTTAACTGTAGGGCCCAGCTGCAAGTGCCTATGTAATGGTAGAGATCAGTTGGGAGACACACGTGTGATCAGAGCCAGGGTAGGTAGCAAGGACCAGTGCCAACTATAGGCTCAAGGGAAGTTGTAGCGGCTCTGGGTATTTGCTCTCATGGCTTCACACTCTATCTCCAGGTATGCATACTTCAGTGGAGACAGTGATGGGCCTTTAGCTAAGAGGCATACAGGCACACAGCTGGAGGGGCTAAACTCAGGTGCACTGATAAAGTATTTATATTTAAAATATACAAAAAATTACATTAGAGATACATAAAGAATCCCTGAAACAATAAAAAGCAAACAACCCTACAAAAATGGACAAAATATTTGAATTGAAACTTCATCAAAGAAGATATATATATGACAAATAAACACATGTAAAAATGCCCAACATCATTTTTCATTAGGAAAATGCAAATTAAACTCAAAATTAGATACCATTACATCTCTATAAAAATTGGTTAAAGAACTAACCATGGTGTGAAGATAGTGTCCCATATAGTGCTGTTGGGATGTAATATTGAACAGTTTCACGATTTTTTAAGAAGGTAAGCATTCACCTACCATATGATTCAGTCATTTCACTATTTACCCAAGAAATAGAAAGCTTATGCAAATACAAAACTTTATATATAAAAGCTTATAACAGCTTTATTTGTAGTAGGTGAAATCTAGAAATAACCCCAATATAAATCAGCAGGTGATTGATAAAGTATTGTATATCCAAACAAGAGATTACTATTGAACAATAAAAAGGAATGGGCTATATAGTTACATGTACCAATGTGGATGAATTTCAACATTACCCTATGTGGAAAAAGCAAGATTAAAAAGTATACTGTCTAACTCTATATTAAATTGTAGAACATGCAAACTAATTTATAGTTAGGGAATACAGATAGATCAGTGACTGCCTATGTGGGGGAGTCATAGCATGATAAGATGTGGATGATGGATATATTCATTATTTTGACTGAGGTGATGATTTCATGGGTGTATACATATAACAAAAGGTATCAAATCATAAATCTTAAATATGTGTGTTTATTATATGTCAGAAATATCTCTAAGATGTTAAAGTAACAAAATTTAAATAAATGAGGATATTCACACTATTTTGCTGCCAAACCTCAGGCACTAGTTAAACCCATTTTATTTACCTACCAAATAAAAAATTATAGAATTTTACACTAAATGGAGAAAAGCCACAGATGTCAAACAAAATAGTCTTTAAAATGTTTGCCTAATTGGGGTATGTATTTATCAAATCTTATCCATATGTACAGTTAAAATATTTGCATTTTATTGTATATAAAGAATAACTATAATAAGAAAAAGAAATACCATATATATGAAATATCCAAGACTCCCATCCACTGCTAATGGGAATATATTTGTTATAGCCATTTAGGAAAATCATTGGAAAATTTACTAATGTTTAAAATAGGCATATGCTATGAAAAACCACTGCTATTCCAAGGACATATATCTGCTGAGAAGTATGTGTACATATGTTGACTAAAAGACATGTAGTAGAATATTCATAGCAGCACTATTCATTATACTCATAATTGCAAATTACCTGAATACCCATAACGGATAGAATGCATCAATGGCTTTTATTTCTATACAAAGATAAAGCATACAGTGATGTGAATGAACATTTTACAACTATAAACAACGATGTGCGTGAATTCCCAAATTAGGTACGAGTAAAAAAATGAGTAAATGAGTAAAAAAAAATCGACAAAAAAGTATATATAAATAATTCTACTTACATAAAATTTAAAATCTGTAAAAAAAATGATTCATGCTTTTAGAGGCCAAAGTAGTAATTATCTTTGGGAAGGATAACAACTGGAAGAAATTAGGTTGGGAATTCTGAGGTAGTGGTAATATTATGCTTCCTGAATTTAGTGTTGGTTACACGAATGTGTTTAATTTAGAAAATTCTTTAAGCCATATAATTATGGCATACATCCATTTCTGTTTACTTGTTGCACTTCAGCAAAAATTCACTAAATGAATAATAATAATAGAAGAAATCAAGATACTTGTAAACTTTGGAAAGAAATGATGGTTAAAGTTGTCCTGAGGATTCTCTTGGATTCTGGCAGGATCTGTTTTGAGAATAGAATAGTTTTTGCTAATTCATTGCTAATATATTTATATATTATTCATTGCTACTATGTTACATTATTTCTGAATATATAACACTTTAATTTTTAAGTATAAGAAATAACATAAGATGTTTGTCTTTCTCTGTGTTTCATTAAGCATTATACTCTCTAGTTCCATCCATATAATTGCAAATGGCAAGACTTCATTCTGTTTATGGCTGAATAATAGTCCATGCAAATATATATATATGAATATGCCACATCTCTCTTTTCTTTTTTTTCTTTTTCAAGTTTTTTCTTTGAATTCCAGTTAGTTAACGTGCAGTGTAATATTAGTTTCAGGGGCATACATTCTTTGTCCATTCATCTACACTGTACATTAACTATACTGGAATTGAAATTAATTAAGTTAAAGTAAATAATTAAGTAAATTAGATTAAATTTAAAAATAAATTTAAAAAATATATTCACATTATAAATCTAGGGAAAAAAGAAAACCCTAGTACCCATAGAGGTGGACAGAGGAATGAATTAAACAGGTAAAGGGAATTAAAAGTATACTTATCTTGGTGAGCACTGAGTAACAAATGCAATTGTTGAATCACTCAATTGTAAACCTGAAAAGAATACACCACTGTATTCTAGCTATACTAGAATTAAAATTTTTAAAAAACTTCGAAAAACCATTAAAAAAGAAAGAAAGCTGTAATATGTTTTACAATGTCAATGAGATGGAAAAAAAACACACATACACACATTATATATAAGTAGATAGACATAGATACAAGAATAGGTATAGATACAGATTTTATTTAGATGCATAAAACATGGGTCATTTAAAGATGATTTCCTTCAAGAAGAGAAACTGTGACTTAGCAAGGGTGGGGGAAAGGGGTTTTCACAAAATTTTCCTTTCTAAATTTTTAACTTAAATCCTATTAATGTGTTACTTTTTAAAAACATTGATGTCATAAATATGCTGAATATAGTAAGCAGTACTCAAAACATTTATACAGTTACCATAATAATGAAACAAATATGCATAGAGACAAATGAGAATTGTGACAAAAGTGCATATTTCCCCCTGTAACAGTTGGCAATGTATTAAAATTTCAATTATTTATATAAATATTATTTATAAAAAGAATAAAGTGAAAGAAATATGTTTATAAAATATGATATAAATATAAAATTATATATACTATATATTATAATTATTATATTATATATAACAGAAATATGTTATATTTAGTGAAGTAAATATCCACTGATTTCGATGTTTCATTTCTAGATATAATTTTTATCAAAGAAGACTACAATGCACAGCAGAACAACTGGCTTATTCTGAGTTTCTACATTGTTCTGCCCTTTATCATAATATTTGCCATTATGATCATGAAACGAAATGAAATGAGAAAATCATGCAACAGAGAGAATGCAGAATATGAAGGGTAAATATTACTATGCAAATAATTTATGATCTTAGATTGTACTGCTCATTGACCAGTGAAATGAATTCGTAGTTCTATAACACTTAGTGATATTCATTCCTAAGTATGCACTATTTTTAACCTAGTGTAAATGACATTTTTATAATTTTGTGTTCCAATAGATTGTTGTCAGCATATTGCAACAAGTCAAAACTTTGGCTGTTCTGGAATTGTTTTCCTCATCAATATTTACAGTGTTTAGATGTTAAAACTTTCATTAATTCCTTGAACCTCAAAATGTTTCTCCTTAGTAGTTTCAAATACTATGAAAAAAGTCTCTTCAGAATTATTTGAAATTAGTTTCTTATAAATTTCTACAAGCTATTTTTTCAATTTTTATTTAAATTCAATTTAATTAACATATAGTGTATTATTAGTTTCAGAGGTAGAGTTTAGTGATTCATCAGTTACATGTAACACCCAGTGTTTATTCCATCAAGTGCCCTCCTTAATGCCCATCACCTAGTTACCACATTCCCCCACTCTCCTCCCCTTCAGCACCCCTCAGTATGTTCCTATAGTTCAGAGTCTCTTATGGTTTGTCTTCCTCCCTGTTTTTGTTGTATTTTATTTTTCCTTCCTTTCCCCATGTTCATCTGTTTTGTTTCTTAAATTCCACATATGATTGAAATCATATGGTATTTGTCTTTCTCTAATTTCTCTTAGCATAATACTCTCTAGTCCCGTACATGTCATTACAAATAGCAAGATTTCATTTGAGAGAGTGATATATATAATATATATTATATATTAATTATATTAATATTATATAATATACACATAATACATATTAGTGTATTAATATATTATATTAATATATTAGTATATTAATATTAATAAAATATATTAATATAGAATATAAATTTTATAATATATTATATATAATCACATCTTGCTCAACATCACTCAGCATCAGGGAAATACAAATAAAAACTACATGCTATTCTTACATTTGTCATTCTTCTACCAAACAGTTAACTCATTGAAAGCACAAAACCCTCATGTAAGTCCTTAAATGTAACATCACAAATGATGATTTTAGCTTCAAAGTAATGTTTTCTTTGAAGGCTATATTACTGGTCTATTTTATGAAGAAATTTTTATTTGTACACAACTTACATGTATATTGTTTAAGGAAGTGATGGATCATACTCACTGAAAGAGAAAGTGGCTTAATTGGCCTATCATGATTCTCTGCAGAGAAAAAAAAAAGAATTCAAAGAAAGGCCTCACAGGTAATGATACTGAGGAGATCTGAGTAATGTGCATGCTCAATGCATCTCCACAATCCAAAAATTTCTAATGTTTCAGACTCAATAAGTATCCCTTTATAAACAGCTTTGGCAGTCCTGGGATATATATCTTTAGGTCTTTTATCTTCTGTATTCTATAAATATACACTTGGAACCATTGAAAACAGTATTTTAACCAGTTGGAAATGAAAGTATTTCATCTTATAGATATATATTCATTTCTGTCATGTATTACCTTCTTAATTAATTTTATAAAGGACATTGAAGTTCAACTAACTTTGGAATATCTAGCATAGAGTCATCTGTCCTGGAATCATCAGGTATTCCTTTAGGAAGGCAACCTAGGGTTAGTGCCTTTGAGAGTCCTATTTCCAGAATTGCTGTAATCAATTTCTTGATATCTTATGCTACAGGTAGGAAAATCTTGACTCTGGAATACAGTCACATCAACCTTGAGTAAATCATGAATGTAAGAGAGTTGAATTACCTGGTTTTCCGTTGTTTCTTCATTAGTTTTCCAAGTAACTTTTTATCCATCTTTTTGTTATGTTTTGGATGGCCTCTGCAAGAATGCCCTTTCAGTCCTTGCTTTCCATGACACATTCAGTCTTTGATTTGAGTGAACTTATGCAAAATTAATAGATAAAATATTGGATCTTCTTACAAAGTATGGTAATCTGGATCACTTGTCATTCTGTTCTTCATAAAAATAGTCATTGAAATGAATAAAGAAAATACTAAAAAAAGTTATATTAAGTTAAACCCTGATAAAAACTATAAGTCAGCATAGTGGTTATCAAAAAATGAGGAAAGCTCCAGCAAGGCTGGCAAAGTTAAGGAAGGATAGTAGAAGTAGCCTTAGTATTTCTGGGAACTTCAAACAACTGGGAATGAGGAATGACAGGTAAACTGTGTGGGGAGGTCAATTCAAACCCAAATCTAAGACCAAGATTTCATAACAAGAAGAGGTTCAATTTTACTGTATGTCAGATAGGAAATGCTAAATGGGTCTAACACTGTGTTTCTTATATATATATTTTAATTACTAGTGAGGCTGCAAATCTTTATTTTCTTCTGGGCCATACTGTTTTTCTTTATACAGAAAATACTTTTCATATCATTTGAGCTCTTTCTCCCTGTTTGTTTATATTTTATCTTTTATAGAAGTTATATACACAAACATACACGTATAGTTTACTAATGCTTTTTTTTTAAAGATTTTATTTATTTATTTATTTATTTGAGAGAGAGAGAGAGAGAACAAGAGAGAGAGCATGAGGGGGGGTGAGGAGCCTGACATAGGGCTCAATCCAGGGACTCTGTGATCATGACCTGAGCTGAAGGCAGATGCTTAACCAACTGAGCCACCCAGACACCCCTACTAATTTTTTTTTTTTATACATGAATGTTATCTCTGGATTCATATTAAATTTATGAAGTAATTAGAATTGATAGCTTTAAGTATTATGTATGTTTATCTTGGAACGTGTAAAACAGGAATAAGTTCAAAAACTATTAAATGATTTTTCATCACATAAAGGGGTAATTGTTGACTTGCATTGATACATTGAATATGTGTGTGAACTATTAAAAACATACAAGGAGCACACAACATAGTATGAGCAATTTTTAAAACATCAACGTGAATGCTTGTATCTCCTCCAACAAATTAAGATGTAAGATATCACCAGTAACAATATCCAGTTCTGGGGTCTCTTTATAGGAAGAGTTTTAATTATTATTTTGATGTCTTTGTTGTAATCTATTCATATGTTATGTTCTTTCTTGAGTCAGCTTTGGAAATTTGTGTTCTTCTAGGAATATTATTTCATCAAAATATAATATTTTGTTACATAGTGTTGTTCATAGTATATTTTCTTGAAATTATTTTAATTTCTGTAAGATGGTAGCAAATTCTTGGATTTCATTTCTGATTTTGTTTGTATCTAATCTCTTTTTTTCTTCTTCTTAAATCTAGTTAAAGCTTTCTTAATTTTTATGCTCCCCACTGTCTCTGTACTGTGTTTGGTGGAGCTAACAAAAATCTTAGTTGTCAAAATTGACCAGCATTTTTTAACATTCTGCTTGTTTTGTCAGCAATATTTCACTGTGTTGACCATTCTCTCCTTTCCTGAAATTCTTTTCTTCATTGCAAGGCAGGTCTATTAGCAACAGGTTTCCTCAGTTGTTAATTTTCAGTTTGTTCTGCTTTTTACTTGTAGTTAGTTGGAGTGATTAAGTGACAGCTTCATGACATGCCAGACTAAAAACTGAAAGTTTGAAAATACTGTTTTTTATAGTCACTTACGAAACTGTCTTTAACTCATGCTTTTTGCCTCTTTACATGGATTAGAATTATTACCTTGTGTAATTTGCTTCAGTCTGAAGAATTGCTTGGTTATTTTTTGTAAGGGATGTCTACTAGTAACACATTCTCCTGAGAAGAGAAAATCTCTCTCCTTAGGTTTTTTTTTTTTTAATCTAGGGATATCTTTATTTGACTATCATCATGGAAACATAGTCTTGCTGGGTAAAGGATTCTTAGCTGACAGATTTCTTTCTTTCAATATTTTCATATACCATCAAATTATCTTCCTGTTTCCATTGTTTCTGATGAGAAGCTCTAGTCTTAATGAAATTTATTTGTAGGTGATAAGTTGTTTATTCTTACTACTCTGAAGATTATTTTTATGTCCCTGTCTTTCAAAATTTGACTATCATGTGTCAAGGTATGAATATCTGTGTTTATCCTACTTGGAATTCATTGCAGTTCTTTGATGTTGAATGTCTTTCATTATATTTGGGAAATTATCAGCCATTAATCCTCAAATACGTACTTTTTTCCTCCCATGTCTCTCTATTCTTTTTAGAATCCTCCAGTTATATGCCAGCACACTTCATGGTGTCTACATTTATGTGAAGCCCTTCTCATTTTTTAAAATTCTTCCTCTTTTTCTTCTAAATATTTATCAGTATGAATCTGTGTTCAAGTTAGCTAAATCATCTACAAACTCAAATCAACTCTTGGGTCTTTCTTTTGACTTTTTCATTTTAGTTATTGTACTTTCAACTCCATGATTTCCATTTGTTTATTTTTTATAATTTCAATATTTTTATCCTTTTTAAAATTGAGTTATGATTAATATACAGCATTATGTTAGTTTTAGTTATACAACATAATGATTTTCTATCTATATATTGCAAAATGTTCACCACAGTAAGCCTAGTTAGTATGTATCATTCAGACACAAAATTAATTTTTTTCTTGTGATGAGAACTTTTAAGATCTAGTTTCTCTGGAACTTTAAAATATGCCATACAGTATTATTAACTACAGTCACTATGTTGTACATTACAACCCCATGATGTATTTATAACTGGAAGTTTGAACCTTTTGACCACATTCTCCTGTGTTGCCCAGTCCCCAACCACATATAAACAAGTGATAGCATACAGTAGTTGTCTTTCTCTGCCTGATTTATTTCATTTACTATAGTGAATTCAATGTCCATATGTGTTTCATTCCTTTTTATGGCTGAATTTTGTGTGTGTGTGTGTGTGTGTGTGTATCATATTTTTTTATATATGCATCCATTGAGGAATACTTAGGTTGTTTCCATATATTGGCTATTATAAAAATGCTGCAATGAACATGGGGAGCATATATTCTTTGGAGTTAGTGTTTTTGTTTTCTTCAGATAAATACCCAGAAATAAGATTGTTGGATCATATGGTAGTTAAATTTTTATTTTTTTGAGAAATGGCTATACTGATTTCCATAAAGGCAGCACCAATTAACATTCTCACTAACAATGTATAATGGTTCCCTTTTTCCACATCCTTGCCAACACTTGTTATTTGTTGTCCTTTCGATAATAGCAATTCTAAAGTTTCATTGTAGTTTTGATTTGCGTATCCCTTATGATTAATGATGTTGAACATGTTTTCATATATCTGTTGGCCATCTATATGTCATATTTGGAAAAAAATTCTATTCAGATTTTCTGCACATTTTCAATTATATTGTTTCTTTTTTTCATTCTTGAATCATATTAGTTCTTTTTATATTTGGAATATTAACCCCTTATTAGATATATGAATTTAAAATATTTTATCTCATTAGGTAGGTTGCCTTTTCAAGTTGTTGATGGTTTTCTTAGCTGTTTAGAAGATTTTTAGTTGGATATAATACCAGTTGTTTATTTTTATTTTTATTGCCTTTACTTTTAGTGTCAGATTCAAAAAATCATCACCAAAACCAATGTCAAGAAAGTTAACTGCCTCTGTTTTCTTCTAAGAGTTTCACAGTTTCTAGCTTACATTAAAGTCTTTAATACATTTGAGTTAATTTTAGTGTATTGTGTAAGATGGTGGTCCAATTTCATTCTTTTGCATGTGGCTGACCAATTTTCCCAACATTTATGGAAGAGACTTTCTTTTCCCCATTGAATATTCCTTTGTCATAAATTAATTGACCATGTATGCATGGGCTTATTTGTGGGGCTTCTATTCTTTTTCAATGATCAATGTGTTTGTTTTTATGCCAGTACTACAATGTTTTAATTACTACAGCTTTGTAATATATTTTGAAATCAGAGACCATAATGCTTTCAGTTTTCTTCTTCTTTCTTCTGGTCGTTTTGGCTATTTGGGGTCTTCTTTGTTCTGTGCATATTGTACAATACTTTGATATATTTCTATGAAAAATGCCATTGGAATTTTGATAGGGATTACATTAAATCTGTGGATCATTTGGGGTTGTATAAAAATTTTAATAACATTAAATTTTCCAATCCATGATCATTGATTATCTTTCCATTTTTTGTCTTCAATTTCTTTCATCAATGTTTTATAGTTTCCACTGTACAAGCCTTTTACTTCCACAGCTGAATTTATTTTCTAGCTATTTGATTGTTTTTGATGTAATTTAAGTAGCATTGCTTTTCTTTCTGATAGGTCATTATTATTAATGTAAAAAATGCAGAAAATTTTTGTACATTGATTTTTCATCCTGCAACTTACTTAATTTATTAGTTCTAACAGTTTTTGGTGGAGTTGTTAGGGTTTACTATATTTAATATGTCATCTGCAAATAGTAACAGCTTTACTTCACGCTTTCCAATTAGATACATTTTATATCTTTTTCTTGATTAATTGCTCTGACTAAGACTTTAATACAATGTTGAATAACAGTGATGAGAGTGGGAGTCCTTGTCTTGTTTCTGATCTTAGAGGGTAGAATTCAGCTTTTTCACTGTTCAGCATGGTGTTAGCTGTGGGCTTATCATATTTGGCTTTTATTGTGTTGAGGTATTTTCCCTCTATACCTGTTTTGTTGAGAGTTTTTGTCATAAATTGATGTTGACTTTTGTCATCTATTTCTGCATTCAGTAAAATGGTGATATAATATTTATTATTCATTTTGTTAATGGGATGTATCATATTGGCTGGTTTGCAATTGAACCAGTTTTGCATCCCTGAAATAAATACCACTTGATCATGGTATATGATCCTTTTAATGTATTGTTGAATTCAGTACGCTAATGTTTTGTTGAGAATTTTTTGCATCTATGTTCATCAGGGATAGTGACCTATAATTTTCTTCTATTGTGGCATCCTTATCTGGTTTGGGTATCAGGGAAATGCTGGCCTCATTAAATGAGTTTGGAAGTGTTTTATTTTTTGGATGAGTTTGTTAAGGATTTGTTTTAAATCATCACCAAAATCAATGTCAAGAAAGTTTACTTCCTCTTGTTTGCCTCTGCCCCACATTGGGCTCCCTGCTCCATGGGGAGTCTGCTTCTCCCTTTCTCTCTGCCCCTCCCCCCTCTCGTGCTCTTTCTCTCCCTCTCTCTCACTCATTCTATCTCTCTTAAATGAATAAATAAAATCTTAAAAAAAAACCAAACAACAAATCATGATCCATAAGGAAAATTTGTATGTGGTCAAAATTAAAGATGTCTGATCTGAAAAATACTTTGTTAAGAAGGTAAAAAGACAAGTTTCAGTCTAGTAGAATGTATTTGCAAACCATATATCCAACAAAGATTTTCTATCTATAACATATTTTAAAAGTTCAAAATCAACAGTTAAAAAAAATTGGTTAACAAAGCTCAAAGACATGAACCAAGACTTGACTGAAGAGTATATACAGATGGCAAGCAAGCACATTGTTACACTTAATATAATTAGTCATTGGAGTAATGAAAATTAAAACCACAATGAGATATCACACTTTTCCCAACAGATTGTCTAAGATAAAAAATAGTAATAATAGTAAGTACTGATGAAGATGCAGAATATTAGATCACTCATACATTGCTGTGGGAAATACAAAACAGTATAGCTACTATGACATACAATTTGTCAGCCTTATTACACAACCCAACAATTTCATTTTGGTTATTTATCCTAGAGACAACTTTTATATTTATGTAAAAAACTATATGAACATCCATAGCAATGTTATTTATAATAGCTAAAAACTAAAAATTATCCAAAAAATCTTTTGATGGATGACTAATTTAACAAACTATGGAACATTCATACCATGGGTACTACTCAGGAGTAGCAAGAAATTATTAATATATGACACAGTTTTGGTGGATCTCAAAGGAATTACATGAGAGAAAAAACAAAGCTCAAGAGCTACTATATGATGTCGTTTATATACAGTACTTGCATTACAATTATAGAAATAGAGACTAATTAGTAGTTTCCAAGGATTAAGAATTGGGAGTAAGGCAAATAGGTGTACTCTGTAGGGGTTGTATGGTTTTTTTGTTTGTTTTTGTTTTTGTGGTTGTGGAACAATTCTGTATGTTGATTTTGGTGTTGGACACACTAATCTCTACATGTAGTAAGAGAATACATTTATACGCATATAAACATAAGTCAGTGCATGTAAACAATGATGAAATCTAAATTAACTCTGTGGATTATACAGTGTTGATTTCCTGGTGTTCACAGTGTAATATAATTATGCAAGATTTTACCATGAGCAAAAACCAAGTGAAGGGTATGCACGTGAAATCTCCCAGTAAAATTTTTTAAAAATTCCTATAGATTTATAATTATTTCAAAAAATTGAGTAAAATCAACTTTTGCCCCCCACAAGCCCATTAAATGATTCCCAAGAATCTAGAAAAGAAGATAAAGAAAATGACAATAATAATATATAGCAAGGTGTTAAACTGAAACCCAACCATATTGAGTCAATAAATTTAAGTAGTCTAAATACTTCAATTAAAAAAAGCAGAAAATGTAAGATTGGATTAAAATCAAGAGAAATATGTGCTGTCAACAAGAAATGAGCTTTCAATCTAAAGAAACAAATGGGCTAAAAGTAAAAGATGTACCATGCTAACACCAACCCAAAGAAAGCTAAGTGACTATATTTCTATCAGCCAAAGTAGTCTGAAGAAGATATATAATTTTAAATGACAGCATAATTTGATCATTATAATAAAAATAAAAGGATCAAGTCTTTAAGAACACATGTAATTCCTTCAGTTCTGAAAGCCTTTGCTCTCTGTATTTGAAGCTCTGTTATTAACTGCCTAAGAGAAAAAGCCACAGATATCATTAGAAGTTTCAACATCTCTCTCTCAATATAAGTAGACTGAAAAACTGTAAGAATAAAAAAGAAATGAGAAACACTAATTAGCAGCATGATCTTTTAGAAGACCTCACTACAACAGCAGAATTTACATTTGTTTCAAATGTGCCTGAAACATTTCACAAGTTAAACCAAATGTGTGCCATGAAAAAGTAACAATAAATTCAAACAGATTCAGATCATGCAAAATATGTACTCTGAACAAATAGAATTATACGTGTTGTCAATAACAGTAAAAAACCTTAAAATAAAACAGTTTGGAAAGCACACATATTTTTAAGTAATTCACTGATCAAAGAAAAAAATTACCAGATAATTTAGAACATATTTAAACACAAAATGAAAATAAAAACGTATGATAAAATTTGTCAGCTATATATAAAGCAGTACTTTGGGGAAAAGTTATACTATTAATAATTTATATCAACAATGTAAGAAAGTTTAAATCAATTACATAAGCTTCCACACAAAGAAAGTAGAAAAAGAAGAGCAAATTCAATCCCATGTTAAAAGGAAATGAAATTATGAAGTTTAGAAAATAGCAAGAACAAAATAGAAAGCAGGAAAACAATCGATGAAACCAGTGAAACAAAAAAAAATGTTTTTTGGGAAACATCAAAAAAAGTACTAACTGTGTAGCCACATGGGTAAGAAAGAAAGAGAGTAGACAACAATTACAAATATCTAGAATGAGAGAAGATCGATCCCTCATTTCTGATCCTATAGAGAATGAAACAATACCGAGGAAATATAATAAAAGTGTTAATACTAATAATCTGACAACCTAAGTGAAATGGACAAATTCCTAAAAGACTAAAACTATCAAAGCCTATTCAAAAAGAAAAGGGGAAAAGCTAAGATATTGGAGTACTAATAGGACCCTAGCTAGATACATATCAACTCATAATGAATACTCACAAACTCTATCTGAGAAAGGACAGAACAAACTACACAACTGGGAGAGAAGCCATAACATTGAAGGAAGGAGGTGCGGAGATGTGATTTGGGGGAGAAACAGATAGCAGATGCTGCCAAGGGGAGAGACCCCTGGTCATGAAAAGAGGCAACAGAGAGAGAGAGAGAAGCACACAGGGGCTCCCACGAGAAAAACACTTCCGGGAAGCCATTGACTGGAAAGAAGACTGATATTCACGAGTTTTTTTTTTAAATCAGCAGGGCTCAAAGACTGGAGTTTCAGAGGTCCATGGTGAGGCTGATATGGAGCCCTGAGGGTGTTGCAGTGGTCCTGTGGAAAAGGAGGGCAGGTAGCCAGAAACAAATGGCAACATGTGAGAATCCCCTGGGACACACAGGGAGAGATGGTTCCCCATTGTTGGAGTGCATCTGGGAGAGGTGCATTTCCTCTCCAGGAACAAAAGAGCCGGATGGGAGCCATTACCCTCCCCTGCCCCTCAGCATAGGTGCAGAGACAACTGCTGAGGGTTGCTAACATGCACGCTGGCTCTTTGCAGCACTTTACTCCAAAGTCCACTCCACTGGGGCAAACCTGTGTCAGTCCCAAAGCAGTGAGACCTTCCCCCAGAAGACTAACATGGGCTTGTGTCATGCCAGGCCCCTAGAGTTGGG
This sequence comes from Ailuropoda melanoleuca, assembly GCF_002007445.2. Taxonomy (NCBI): domain Eukaryota; kingdom Metazoa; phylum Chordata; class Mammalia; order Carnivora; family Ursidae; genus Ailuropoda; species Ailuropoda melanoleuca. The sequence continues at coordinate 32,655,592 of NC_048235.1, forward strand.
AGTTTTAAAACTCAGCCTGCATGCCTGGACTAGAGCACAGGTGCACTGCACTCCCGGGAGGGCAGATGGCCAGCACTCACACAGGGTGAAGGCAGGGCTCTGAGGGATGCCTGGGGCACATGAGGCGAGATTGTTCACTCTTTTGGAAAGGCTCCCAGATAGCAGTGGGCACGAACTCCCCTCTCCAGGGATGAGGGAGACAAATAAATAACAACGTAAGAAAGATGCTATCAATTTGCATCCCTTGTGAAAGTGGATGGAAATTTTAACAAACTGAATCCAGTGTTATATAAAAAAGAGATAATATCGCGATCGAATGTGATTTATCCAAGGAATACAAAGTTGGTTTACCTCAATATTCAACCAATAATTTCACCATATTAGACTGGATTTTTAAAAGATCAACTCAACAAATACAAGAAAAGCATTTGAAAAAATCACACTATCCACGTTTTAATTCCTAATCTGTCTTAATTTTTAATCTTTATCAGTTTCATTTTCTCTCTTGATTGCTGTTCCCTTAATCACTGAAATCATCTGCATGATCCACAAATTCCTCATGGACATCCACTTTTCTTTCTATATATTTTTCTTAAGTTGTCTAAATCACTCTCTTTTCTTCAAATTGCCTTTTTAAGTGTTTAATTCAAATCGTAAGGATTGAAATTTATCTCCAACAACCTATTGCTGGTCCACAAAGACCTTAAATTCAACAAGTCTTCAACCCAATTGATTATCTCCCAACTCCTGCACAAATTTGTCTCCCCTAAAATTGGTGTTACTATCATCTGAGTTGCTTAGTTCCCTTAACAATTCAAGTTTCATACCAAATCAGTCAACATACCTATTTTGCTCCCTATATGTTGTAAGGGTAAATACAAATATACGAAATAAAACATTAATTTTCCCTGGCACCACACTTGAAAGAAACTAACACATACACTTCCTTTTCTTAGATTATTTCCTTTAGAAAACTGGAATCGTTAATCCATTCTCTTTAGGATGTATGTAGTTCTTTTTGAAAATTAAATAAAATTTGTCAAATTCACATTCCAGGATTATTTTCCTTAAGGACTTTAAGTAGGCAGGCATCTATTTCAAACATAAACATTAAGGAAGTTAGGTCCCTATCTCCCTGGCTCCTTGGGAGTTTAACCTTGGTGTCTGGTTCCTAGCTGTAACTTCTTGGTTATCCTAAAGAAATTGGAAGTTTTATTTGTACTTTGGATAAAGAAAGTTAACAGGTATGACATGGACTGTTATCTGCCTGGTTATATAAAGGGTGAGATTTCTTTCTGTCTTTGCAATCTCCTTAGCACAGCTCAGTTAGGTTTAGCACTTATTCAATAATAAAACTACTTTGTTCCTTTCTACATTTATGAAGATTTTTGGTGGGTTGATAGAGATTCCATTTTTAATTACTTTTCCAAAATACCTCTCATATTTCTATTTTCCGCCCTTATTGTTTAGCTATGAGGAAGGGTATTGACATTTCTGGCCTAAACTATGCAAAATTCTTCTAATTGGATTTCCTGTTTCCAGTCCTCATTATTTTTAGTTCATCATCACTAGGACTATGATAAGTTGCTTTTTTGAGACAAAATATCATTCATTCACACTTAAAGATTTGGATGATTTAATATTACTCTTAGGAGAAAATTTACTGACTTTATACAAGTCATTTACTCATCCAATTATGGCTCAAATCTGAAATGTGACATCCTTTCTGTAGCTACATTTGATATATGTAGAGAAGACAAATTAGATATATTCCCAGAGAACTTTGTATATCATGCTAACAATGAATTCATAATTGCAAGCTATGACATATTTTATGCATATCAGCTTTCCTTCAGTCTCTTACCTGTTTGGATATATAGATGATTTTTTTTTTAAAGAGAGAGAGAGCGAGAGAGAGAGAGAGAGAGAGCACTAGTGGCGGGGAGAGGCAGAGGAAGAGAGGAGAGAGAGAATCTTAAGCAGGCTCCAGGCTCAACATGTAGCCTGACAAGGAGCTCCATCTCATGACCCTGATATCATGACCTGAGCTGAAATCAAGAGTCACATGCTTAACTGACTGAGCCACCCAGGCGACCCAAGAAGTAAATACTTGAGTAAAATAAACAGACGTGGGTATTTTAGGATTAAATATTTTATTATTTGCTACTGAAATAAATATTTAGAAAGAAGTATGATAATAAGCTTTCTAAAAAGACCTATTTTTGTGTTTCTTTTTACAAAGAGGAAGAGCAATCAATATTTGAATTTGTCTGTAGGTATTTATTTTAAGATATATAAGCACAAGTTTCATGAAAAGAAAATTTAAGAATATCTTGTAAAAAAATAGCCCGTATGAAATTGAAATTAGGTAATTCTGTTTTAAATAAATGAAAAAAAATTTCCTGATTAATATGGAGTTCACACATTGAAAGGCAAGAGAATTAACTTGGAAAGAACTATCATTTCATAGTTTATTATACAGGTTGATTACTTGCCTAATTTCAGGGTCTTCTTCAAAATTTAGTTTTTATTGTAGTAAAATACACCTAACATAAAAATTTATCATCTTAACCATGTTTATGTGTATAGTTCACTGCTCTAGAGTATATTCACATTGTTGTGCAAACATCACCACCAAGCATCACCTGACCTCTTCCTTTTGCAAAACTGGAACTTGATATCCATTAAATAATTCCCCATTCCTCCCTCTCCCATACCCTGGCAACTACAATTCTGTTTTCTGTCTCTAGGAATTTGACTACTCCAGGTACTTCACTTAAGTGGATTCATAAAGTATTTGTCTTTTGTCACTGGCTTATTTGATTTAGCATACTGTCTTCAAGGTTCATCCATGGTATAGCATATTGCAGAATTTCCTTCCTTTTTAAAACGGAAATTTTCCAGTGTATGTACATAGCACCTTTTGCTTATCTGTTTCTCTGTCATGGACACCTGGGTTGCTTCCCACCTTTAGGTCCTATGAATAATGCTGCAATGAATATTAGCATACAAATCTCTCTTCTGGACCCTGCTTTCAGTTATTTTGGATATATACCCAGAATAACAACAGAGTAAAAGGCAACCCCCAAAAATGGGAGAAAATATTTGGGAAGATAAATCTGATAAGGGATTAATCTTTAGACTATATAGAGAACTCCTGAAAACAACAAAAACAACTAAAACAAACACCTGATTAAAAAATGGCTGAAGGACCACTCAGTCTCCTAAACATAGATTTTTTTTTCCTAAGAAACAAAAGTGTACAAAACTGAATAAACATATTTTGATTAATTTTCAGTCATTCCATAGCCGTAATTATTTTGCCTCATACTTAAATTACAAATCAATACTAGAATAATAAACACATATTTATATTTGTTTAGTGTTTTATTTGTACTCCTTAGTTTTGTAAAAAACAAACATCTATAATAGATTTTTTTTTAATTTTTAGTGTTCTTGTTTCTTTTCATGTGTGTGTTTTGAACTGAGACTTAAAATTAAAAAAAAATTAGTAGATATGGTTAAAACAGGCATCTGTCTGCTACTAAACACATGGCTAATTTCCATTTTCTGTTTTCCTTCACTACAGTAATTCAGCCATTGTGCCAGAAAACTACGACGTGGACTATTAACATTGCCAAGCACTTCACCAGAAAATGGCCTAATTCCACAGGAGAAAATGCACTTTATGACCCTTATGTCATCCCTGAATGCGTTTCCAATGTCCACTTTTTGGAAATAAAGCCCCAAGCCCTCGAGGGCACCAGAACAGGCTGGCCTGTGCCTCCTGCTCACAGTGGGCGGTGGGTGGGTGCTGGGGGACTGCAACTGCGGCTGCGGGTAGGTCCGCAGAGGGGGCGGGGTGGGCGGAGCAGCCGCGCCCCACCCTCCTCCACCTCCCCACTGAGAGTGCGGCCCCAGCCCCACCCGCCGGGATCCCAGGTCCCGTGAGCGGCCACAGTTCCGCAGCCAAGAGCCATCACCGTGGCAAGGCCGGCAGGCCCCGAAATGTTGTCTCTCCTGCTGATCCTCTCAGGCCTCGGCCGGCTGACCTCCGCGGGCCCTCGTGAGTGAAGGACCCTGCTCCATAGAGGGCCACTTGTTGCGGAGCCTCTGGGCGTGGCGGGCCCCAGAACCTCGCCACAGAACCCCGGGTCTGGCTGGGGAGAGCCCAGCGCCTTGTCAGAGCCCGCCTAGAGTCAGATCCTCCTGGGCCTGCTGCTTGGAGGTCTCAGAGCGGAACTGGGACAGTTGCCCCTCACTTGCCTGACCCTGCACTTGGAGGAGAGGGCGCACATCTTCTGGGAGGTGGGGCCTCCAGAGCAGCACTTCTTCGCCTGCTGGGGCTGAGGTCATCATGTCCCAAAAGGCTCTGGATGGTGGAGGGTCATGCTCCAAAGTGTATGGTTGGTGGAGGGAGCCTCTTCCTGGAATGTACAAAGTCTGATTTTGTGGCAGGTGTGTGTGTGTGTGTGTGTGTGTGTGTGTGTGTGTGTCTGTGTGTCTGTGTGTGTGTTGGGGCTTGGAAGTTGGAAGAGTGACGTGATGTGAGAGGACAAGTGAAGAATAAGGATGCTTCCAGGCACTGGGGAATGCTCACACATGTTTTCCTTGCTATAGATCCTGAAACATCACTTCTACAAATTACAGTGCCGTGGACGATTGGGCAATGATGGCAAAGTTTGTTAAACGCATGCAATAAGAAATCATTATTTGTATTTTCTGTGCATTTTATTCTTTGGACTATATGGGCCAAATCAATTCATACATAATGATTTGTAAAATTGCTTGTGTTCATATTTACTTTGTTAAAGAGCTCTGATATTTGAAGGAGAGCAAGTGTTTTGATATTTAATTTTCAAAAAAGTATTCCCCAAGTAATATATACACATAATTCTATCTCACAAAAGGGCTATACAGCCTATTGGACCTTTTATCTATTAAAAATATGTAATTTAAATATTCTTATACAGGTGGGATCATACTAATACATTTGATTATTGTGGTAGCTATGTTTCATAAAGTCCTACCACACTGAATTATCTACTACTGAATCATTGCTTCTAGGGGAAATATGTATATATCTCATATATATAATCTGAAATTCTAAAAGCAATCTATCCTTTAGAGATTATATTTTCTCTAGTTTACAAAGAAGCAAAGGAGGTTTAGAAGTGAGAAATGACTTGCATAGGGCCACCCCACCAATAGATGCCAGAGTTGAGATTCAAACACTCTCCAAAGGCCCCACAATGTGAGCTTCTTGCAATACAGTGCACTGCTCCCCACCTTTTTAATCCTCTGCTCCTCTCTGTATGAAAGCTGAAAAAAGAAGGCAGAATATCATTTGTTCAACCTCAGCTGAGAATGTGCACCTTAGTGTGACTGAATTTTTGTCACCTTAGGCATTAATTCAAATGATCAAGTGAGATCTATGAATATTGATTTGGGGGTTATAAATCCGAGCAAGTAAGTGAATTTGCAAATATGGAATACTTGAGTAATGATTGACTATTATGTAACATGATTTTAAAATAAATATGAAATGGATAAGGTTTAAAAGGTAAAATATAAGGGTGCCTGGCTGGTTCAGTCAGAAGAGCATACAACTCTTGATCTTGGGTTTATGAGTTTGAGCCCCACCTTGGGTGTAGAGATCACTTAAAAATAAAATCTTTAAAAAAATAAAAAATCAATCAATCAATCAATAAAAGGTAAAATATGAACCAGATATTTTTTGCAGGTTATATGTTTAGGTTGAAAGCCTGAGAGATTTTACATACAAGTTTTTAGTATTAATTAGAAAGGTTAGCAAAAGATATCTGGGCACTGAAATGGATAAATAGGTATAATACTGGTGAAAAAGCTGAAATGTGTTAAAGGAATTGATGCTTCCAAATCTCCATCACTTACTACCTATCTGTCAGAATAAACCTAACACCTATCTTTAGTTCTTTTAATTATAACATGGGTACAATAGAACCTAGCTTATAAGTATTGTGAGACTCTAAAAAGTATTTTATAGAATACTTAGCTATAATGCAAAGAACTTATTTTTTTATATTTCTGTCATAACCAGTAAGGTACAGGTATATTATGTTGTTGAAACAGATTTTGGCTCTGAGTAATTGTACATGGTGAAGCCATTACATGATATCAGGAATGTGGAAGGCAGATTACACATTTTTATTCTCAAACGATAAGATAAAGAAGAATACTGAAAACATTTCATTGGTTTGTTTCCTATACAGTTTGTAGCATATGCAGTTATAAAATTCACCAATATAAAAATTTTGTGTATTTTATTCAATATACAAAAATAATCAATGCAGCACACCACACTAATATAATAAAGGAAAAGAATCACATGTTCACATCAATGATGTGAAATAAGCATTTGACAAAATGCACACCTATTCATGACAAAAACAACAAGGTAAGAACAGAAGGAAACTACCTCAAAATAATAAAAGACACATATGAAACCTGTAGGTAACATTATGCTCAATGGTAAGAGATTGAAAATGTTTCCTCTAAAATCAAGAAGAAGGCAAGGATGCCCATTTTGCCACTTTTTTTCAACAAAGTCCTGGACGTTCTAGCCAGAGGAATTAGGCAAGAAAAATAAATTAAGCATCCAAATTGCAAAGAAAAATTATCTCTATTCACAGATGATATCATCTTATACATACAAAATCCTAAAGATGCCCCCCAAAATTGTTAGACCTAATAAATTCAGCAAAACAGCAGGATACAAAATCAATACCCAAAATATCAGTTACATTTCTATACACTTAACAATGAAAAATCCAAAAAGGAAAACAGTTCCATTTACAATAGTATCAAAAAGAAAGAAATACTCATGAATAAACAACCGAGAAGTTGTAAGAAGTATAATTAAAACTACAAAACATTGCTTAAGGAAGTTTAAAGAAGATATAAGTAGACATCCATGTTCATGGGTTGGTTGACTTAATATTAAGGTGTAAATACTACCCACAGAAGTCTACAGATTCAATGCAATTCCCATCAAAATCAAAATGACATTTTTGAAGAAATGGGAAAATATATCCTAAAATTCAAATAGCCAAAACAGTTTTTAAAAAGATGAGCAAAATTGGAGGACTCACGCTTCTTGATTTCAAAACTAACTGCAAATCTACAGAAATAAAAAAGAATGGTATTGATAGACATGTAGACCAATGGGTTAATATAGAGTCCAGATATAAACCCTCACATATAAACTCTCACATATATGGTTGAATTATTGAGAAAAGTGACAAGACTAGTCAATGGGGAAATGACAAGACTATTCAATGGGGAAATGACAATCTTATCAACAAATGGTGCTGGAAAAACAATATCCATAAACAAATGAATGGAATTAGACCCTTGCCCAACACCATGTACAAAAATTAACTCAAAATGGTCAAAGATTTAAACATAAGAAATAAAATTTATAAAAGTATTCTAAGAAAAAAGAAAGAAAACACAGGGCAAAAGCTCCACAATATTGAATTTGGCAATGATTTCTTGGATATAACATCAAAGACACCGGTAACAAAAGTAAAAAAAAAAAAATGGACTTCATGAAAATTAGAAACTTCTGTACATCAAAAAACACCACAGAGTAACAAGGCAACCCACATAATGGGAGAAAATATTTGGAAATCCTGTATTTAATTTTCACTATTTCTCTTCTTCTGCTGGATTTAGGCTTTATTTGCAATTCTTTTTCCAGGTCCTTTAAGGGTAAAGTATTGTGTATTTGAGATTTTCTTGTTTCTTGAGTAAGGCCTGTATTGCTATATGTACTTCTCTCTTAGGACTGCTTTTGCTGTATCCCATAGGTTTTTGAACTGTCATGTTTTCATTTTCATTTACTTTCATGTATTTTTAAAAAGTCGTCTTTAATTTCCTGGTCAACCCATTCATTCTTTGGTAGGATGCTCTTTAACCTCCATGTATTTGTGTTCCTTAATTTTTTCTTGTGATTGAGTTCAAATTTTATAGCATTGTGGTCTGAAAATATACATGGTATAATCTCCATTTTTTTGTTCCAGTTGAGACCTGATTTGTGACCCAGTGTGTGATCTATTCTGGAGAATGTACCATGTGCACTTGTGAAGAAAGTGTGTTCTGTTGCTTTAGGATGAAATGCTCCGAATATATCTGTGAAGTCCATCTGGCCCAGTGTATCATTCAAAGCCCTTGTTTCCTTGTTGATCTGCTTAGATTATCTGTTCATTTATGTGAGTGGTGCTAAAATCCCCTACTATTATTATATTATTATCAATGTGTTTCTTTAAGTTTTTGCTATTAATTGATTTGTATATCTGGCTGCTACCAAGTTGGCATAAATATTTACAATTGTTAGCTCTTCCTGTTGGATAGACACTTTTATTATAGTGTTCTTCATCTCTTATTACAGTTTTGGTTTATAATCTAGTTTGTCTGATATAAGGATTCATACTCCAGATTTCTTTTGATGTCCATTAGCATGATAAATGGTTTTCCACCCTCTTACTTTCAATCTGGAGGTATCTTTGGGTCTAAAATGAGTCTTTGTAGACAGCATATCAATAGGTCTTGTTTTTTTTTTTTAAATCAAATCTGATACCCTGTGTCTTTTTTTTTTTTTTAAAGATTTTATTTTGTTTATTCGACAGAGATAGAGACAGCCAGCGAGAGAGGGAACACAAGCAGGGAGAGAGGGAGAGGAAGAAGCAGGCTCATAGCAGAGGAGCCTGACATGGGGCTCGATCCCATAACGCCGGGATCACGCCCTGAGCCGAAGGCAGACGCTTAACCGCTGTGCCACCCAGGCGCCCCTGATACCCTGTGTCTTTTGATTGGAACATTTAGTTCATTTACATTCAGAATAATTATTGAAATACATGAATTTAGTGCCATTGCATTACTTGTAAAGTCGCTGTTTCTGTAGATAGTCTCTTTCCTTTCTGGTCTTGGTTACTTTTGGACTCTCTCTTTGCTTCAAGGGTCCCCTTTAATATTTCTTTCAGGGTTGTTTTAGTGTTCATGAATTCCTTTAGTTTCATTTGTCCTGGAAACTCTTTATCTCTCCTTCTATTCTGAATAACAGCCTTCCTGAATTAAGTTTTCTTGGCTGCATATTTTTCCTATTTAGCACATTGGAATATAACATGCCGCTTCTTTCCCCATCACCCATTTAACCCGTATTTCCCCCATCACCCCTCTTGTAATCATTGGTTTCTTCTATACTTAAGAGCCAGTTCTTGGTTTTCCTTTCTCTTTTCCCCCCAGGATCATTTGTTTTGTTTCTTGAATTCCCCTTATGAGTGAAATTATACGGTATTTGTCTTTCTCTGCCTTATTTCACTTAGTATGATACTCTTTAGTTCCATCCACATTGTTGCAAATGGCAACACTTCATTCTTTTCTATGGTTGAGTAATATTTCATTGTATAAATATACCACATCTTTTTTACCCATTCATCACTCAATGGACATGCAGGGTCTGGTCATAATTTGTCTATTCTAGATAATGCTGCTATAAACATTAGGGTGCATGTATCCCTTCAAATTAGTACTTTTGCATTCTTTTGGTAAATACTAGTACTGTGATTGCTGGATCGTAGGGTAATTCTATTTCTAGCATTTTGAGGAAACTCCATACAGCTTTCCAGAGTGGCTATATCATTTTGCATTCCCATCAACACTGTAAAAGCATTCCCTTTTCTTCACATCTTCATCCAAACTTCTCATTTTTTGTGTTGTTAATTTTAGCCATAGCTCTTTAGCATTTCTTGTAAGACCAGTTTAGTGGTGATAAACTCCTTTATCTTTTATTTGTCTTGGAAAGTATTTATCTCACCTTTAACTTAGAATGATAACCTTGTCTGGTAGGGTATTCTTGGTCTTAGGTTTTTTTCTTTCAGCACTTTTAATATATCATGCCCCTTCTTCCCGGCCAGCAGTTTCTGCTGAAAAGCCAGCTGATAGCATTATAGGTTTTCACTAGTAGGTAATGTTTTTGTTTCTCTCTTGCTGCTTTTAAAGTCCTCTCCTTATCTTTAACCTCTGACATTTTAATTATTATGTATGTGGTGTGGGTCTTCTTGGGTCCATCTTATTTGGAAATTTCTTGGACCTGGATGTCTATTTCCTTCCCTAGGTTAAGGAAATTTTAGCAATTCTTTCTTTTCTTTTTTTAATAAGTTTTAATTTAAATTCGAGTTAGTTAACATACACTATAAAGTTAGTTTCAGGCATATACAATTTAGTAATTCAACACTTCCATATAACACCTGGTACCCATCACAGCAAATGCACTCCTTATACCCATCACCTATTTCACCCATCCCCCCCCATCCATCTGCTCTCCGGTAACCACCAGTTTGTTCTCTAAAAGTAAGAGTCTGTTTTTTGGTTGACCACTCTCTCCCTCTTTTTTTCCTATGATCATTTGTTTTGTTTTTAAATTTCACATATGAATGAAATCATATTGTATTTGTCTTTCCCTGACTGACTTATTTCCCTTGGCATAATACTCTCTAGATCCATACACATCATTGCAAATGACAAGATTTAATTCTTTTTTATGGCTGAGTAATATTCCATTTTGTATATATACACCGCCTCTCCTTTATCCACTCATCAATGGACATTTTGTCTGTCTCCATAATTTGGTTATTGTAGATAATGCAGCTATAAATATTGGGGTCCATGTATCCTTTAACTTAGTGTTTTTTTGTATTCTTTGGATAAAATCCTAGTAGTACAATTGCTGGGTCATAACGTAGTTCTAATTTTAACTTTTTGAGGAAATTCTATACTGTTTTCCAGAGTAGTTGACTCAGTTTGGAGTCCCACCAACAGTGTAAGAGGATTCTCCTTTCCCTACATCCTTGCCAACACCTGTTCTTTCCTGTGTTGTTGAATTTAGCCATTCTGACAGGTGTGAGGTGATATCTCATTGTGGTTTTGATTTGTATTTCCCTGATGATAAGTGATACTGAGCATTTTTTCATATGTCTGTTAGCCAACTGTATGTCTTCTTTGGAAAAATGTCTATTCATGTCTTCTGCCCATTCCTTAACTGGATTATTTGGTTTTTGGGTGTTGAGTTTTCTAAGTTCTTTATAGATTTTGGATGCAAACCCTTCATCAGATACATTATTTGCAATATCTTCTCCCATTCCATTGGTTGCATTATAGTTTTGTTGATTGGTTCTTTCTCTGTGCATGAGTTTTTTATTCTGATGAAGTCCCAATAGTGTTTTTTTTTTTTTTGGTTTTTTGTTTGTTTGTTTGTTTTTTGCTTTTGTTTCTCTTGCTTCAGGAGAAATATATAGAAAGAAGTTGCTAAGGCCAATGTCAAAGAGGTTACTACCTGTGTTCTCCTCTAGGGTTTTGATGGTTTCCCATCTCACATTTAGGTCTTTAATCCATTTTGAATTTATTTTTGTCTATGGTATAAGTAAGTGGTCCAGTCTCACTCTTTTGTATGTTACCGTCTAGTTTTCCCAAAACCAGTTTTTGGAGATCCTGTTTTTATCCCACTGCATAGTCATTCCTGCTTTGTTGAAGATTAATTGAACATATAGTTATGGGCTCATTTCTGAGATTTCTATTCTGTTCCATTGATCTATGTGTCTATTTTTGTGCCAATCCCATACTGTTTTGACCACTATGCTTTGTAATATAAATTAAAGTTAAGAATTGTGATGCCTCCAGCTTTGCTTTTCTTTTTCAAAATTGCTTTGGCTATTCAGGGTCTTTTGTGGTTCTTACAAATCTTAAGATTGTTTCATCTAGCTCTGTGAAAAATGCTGGTGGTGTTTTGATAGGGATTGCATTGAATGTTTAGATTGCTTAGTGTAATATAAACATTTTAACAATATTTGTCCTTCCAATCCATGAGCATGGAATGTTTTTCCATTTCTTTGTGTCATCTTCAATTTCTTTCATCAGTGTTTTATACTTTTCAGAGTATAGGTATTTCCCCTCTTTAGGTTTATTCCTAGGTATGTTATGGTTTTTTGGTGCAATTGTAAATGGAATTGATTCCTTGATTTCTCTTTCTGCCGCTTCATTATTGGTATATGGAAATACAACAGATTGCTGTACATGATTGTGTATCCCGTGACTACTGAATTTGTTTATCAGTTCTAGCAATTATTTGGTGGAGTCTTTTGAGTTTTCTATATAGAGTATCATGTCATCTGCAAATAATGAAAGTTTGATTTCTTTCTTGCTCATTTGGATTCTTTTTATGTATTTTTGTTGTCTGATTGCTGTGGCTAGGACTTCCAGTACTATATGGAATAAAAGTGCTGAGAGTGGACATCCTTGGCTTGTTCCTGACTCTAGAGGAAAAGCTCTCAGTTTTTTCCCCATTGAGGATGATTAATTAGCTGTGGGTTTTTTCATATACGGCCTTTACTATGTTGAGGTATGTTCCCTTTAACTTGACTTTGTTGAGGGTTTTTGACATGAATGGAAGTTTTACTTTGTCAAATGTTTTTTCTGTATCTATTGAAAGGATTGTATGTTTTTTTCTTTCTTTTATTAATGTGGTGTATCATGTTGATTGATTTCCAAATATTGAACTTCCTTTGCAACTCAGTAATAAACCCCACTTGATTGTGTTGAATACTTCTTTTAATGTATTGCTGGATTCAATTTTCTAGTACCTTTTCAAGAATTTTTGTTTCCATGTTCATCAGGGATTTGGTCTATAATTTTACTTTTTAGTGGAGTCTGTCTCTGGTTTTGGTATCAGTGTAATGCTGGCCTTACAGAATGAATTTGGAAGTTTCCTTTCTTTTTTACTTTTGTAATAGTTTGAGAGGAACTGGAATTAACTCTTCTTTAAGTTTTTGGTTGAATTCACTTGTGAAGCCATTTGGCCCTGGACTTTTGTTTTTTGGAAGAACTTTGATTACTGATTCAATTTTGTCGTGGGTTATTGGTCTGTTCAAGTTTTCTATTTCTTCCTGTTTCAGTTTTGATAGTTTATAGGTTTCTAGGAATTTATTTATTTCTTCCAGGTTGTCCAGTTTGTTGGCATATAGTTTTTCCTAATAATTTCATATAATTTTCTTATAATTTGTATTTCTGTCGTGTTGGTTGTTATTTTTCCTCTCTCATTTGTGATTTTATTTATTTGGGTCCTTTCTATCTCTCTTCTTTTTGATAAGTTTGGCTAGAGGCTTATCAATTTCATTATTATTATTTTTTTCTGTGAACCAGCTCCTGGTTTCATTGATCTGTTCTATTGTTGTGGTGGTGGTTTTTTGTTTGTTTGTTTGTTTTTTAGTTTCTATGTCATTTACTTTTGCTTTAATTTTTATTATTTACTTCCTTCTGCTGGTTTTAGGCTTCATTTGCTGTTCTTTTTCTAACTCCTTTAGGTGTAAGTTTGGGTTGTATATTTGAGACTTTTCTTACTTCTTGAGGTAGGCCTGTATTGCTATATATTTCCCTCTTAGGACAGTTTTTTCTCTATCCCAAAGGGTTTAGACCATTGTTTTTTCATTTTCATTTATGTCCATGTATTTTTTTAAAAATTTCTTCTTTGATGCTTTGGTTAACCCATTCATTATTTTGTAGCGTGCTGTTTAACCTCCATGTACTTGTGGTTTTTCCAAATTTTTTCCTGTGGTTGACTTCTGGTTTCATAGCATTTTGTTCAGAAAATATGCATGGTATGATCTCAGTCTTTTGTATTTGTTGAGGCTTGATTTGTGACCTAATATGTAATCTATTCTGGAAAATGGTCCATATGCACCTGAAAAGAATATGTATTCTGCTCTTTTAGGATGGAATGTTCTAAATATATCTATTAAGCCCATCTGGTTCAGCGTGTCATTCAAAGCCATTGTTTCAGTGTTGATTTTCTGTTTAGATGATCTGCTCATTGATGTAAGTGGGGTGTTAAAATCCCATATTATTATTGTATTATTATCAATGAGTTCCTTTATGTTTGTTATTGCTTTATATATTTGGGTATTCCCATGGTGGTGCATAAATATTTACAATTCTTAATTCTTCTTGTTGGATTGTCCTTTTTATTGTGATATTTCTCACTCTTCTTAAATTCTGTGGTAAGATTCTTCCTGATGTCTTCCATTCTTTTCTCAAGCCCAATGAATATCCTTATGATTGTTGCTTTACATTCTCCATCAGGAATGTTACTCTTACCTGTTGTGCCTAGATCTCTGGTCTTAGCCTTATATTGTTCTTTCATTTTGAATGAATTCCTCTGTCTTGGCATTTTGTCTAAGTCTCTTCCTTCTTCTCTGTGTTAGAAAGGCCAGTTATGTATCCTGCTCCTGAGAGTAATGACTTTATGAAGAAGAGGTCATGTAGTGTCCAGGGCCTGGAGCTTCAGGGTGTGTCTTTTGTGTGCACTGCATGTGCTCTGCTGTCGTGTTTTGGTTCTATCCTTCAGGCCAGTCACCTGCAGAGGCTCTCCTTGTCTGAAGTGAGCATTATTTGGTCCTTGGCCAGAATAAGGAGAGTTTTAATAAGGTGTGCTCTGGTCTGCTTGTTGAATGAGACCTGATACTACTTTCAGTAGGACTTAAGCCCTGTAGAACTATCTTGTTGGGAGACATGGTGTGAACAGGGGTTTCTGCTGGTCTTCTGTGGAAGGGGCTCATTGCATTGGGATTGAAGAAAGCTTTTCTGAGAAGGGCAGTCCCACCATAGAACAGGGAGGATGAGGCTTGATGTATGCAAGTTGGGCAGCTAATGTTGGCATTGTTCTGCTTCTTTCAGGTGGCTCTGTGTTTGCGCTGCAGTGTGGAGTAGGGAAGTGGTGTTGGCCAGCTCCTTTGTCCTGGGAGAGGCATCTCCATGCATACAGCCTCTCAGGGAGGAATAATCTCCCTGCTGTGTGCCCAGGCATTCTTCAAATTGCTATTTCCATTCTGTCTGCCCCTGAATTGTGTGCCTGCTTTCTCTCCAGAGTAGGGCAGTGCCCTCAAGGCTGTATCCCAACCAAGCCTGCTGACCTTTAAAACTCCAGGCTTTAAGCCCTACTGGTTGCAAGAACTCATTTAAATCAGTCCCTCTCTGTTTTCCCAAGCAATGACTTTGGGAAAATGTTCTCCTTTTGGGTTCCCCTGTTTGCTTAACTCTTTCTCACCCTTCTCTGCAACAATGGTTCCCTCCTTTCCACAGCACTGTGATCCGTTTCTCCCCTAAACCATGTGTCTGCAAATGCTATTTCAATGTGGCTTCTTCTGTCTCTTAATTGTGGAGTTTATTCCAGTCTTCAAGTTGATTTCTGGGGTATTTAGAATGATTTGATAGTTACCTAGCTGTGTTTGTGGGATCAGACAAGCCTAGGGTCCTCCTACTCCAGGCCATCTTCTCTTTTCTCAGCTATTATTTCTTCAGATAAATTTTCTATCCCATTCTCTCTCTGTTCTTCTTCTGGGACTCCCACAAAGCAAATGTTTGTTTGTTTGATATTGTCCAAAAGATAACTTATCCTCATTTTAAAATTCTAATCTCTTTTTGTTGTGCAGCTTAGGTGCTTTCTAATATCCTATCCTCCAGATCTCTGATTTGTTCCTCTGCATCCACTATCTGCTGTTTGTTCCCTCGTGTGTGTGTGTGTGTGTGTGTGTGTGTGTGTGTGTTTTAATTTCAGTTATCGTATTCTTCAACTCTGATATGTTATTTGAGATTTCTTTATTTTTGAAAGAGAGAGAGAGAGAGATTGAGCATGAGTGGGGGGGAGGGTCAGAGGGAGAGGCAGACTCCCCACTGAGCAAGGAACCTGATGCGGGACTTGATCCCAGGACCCTGGGATCATGACCTGAGCCAAAGGCAGACACTTAACCGACTGAACAACCCAAGTGTCCTGATATGTTATTTTTAAATATTTTCTATCTTTTTATTGAAGATTTACTGAGTTCTTCCACTCCTCTGTCCAGTGCAGTGAGCATCTCTACGATCTTTAAATTACTTATCAGGCATATAGGTTATCTCCATTTCATTTGGACTTTTTATGAGGTTTTTCTTATTCTTTATTTTGAAACATATACCTGTCTCCCCATTTTGCTTGGGTTTCTGTGTTTGTTTCTATGGATTAGGTGGACCAACTCCTTCTAAACCTGAAGGAATGGTCTTGTGTATGGTCATCCTCTATGTAGACAGTATATTCTTGGTGGCTTTTGTTGCTGGCTGGAGCTGGAGCTGTTGTTGGATGGTAGTCCTAAAGCTTTCCATACAGTGGGCACCTGTCAGGACAGCTGAAATGAATGCAGGCCAGGATGTCATGGGTTTCTATGCTCTACAGGCACTCTGGCAGGACAGCTGGAACAGAGATGGTGTGTGGGTCTGGAGGTCTGTGGGCTTTCTGCACAGAGGGTGCCCTGGTATAATAACTTAAACTAAAGTGGGTGCAAGTTGAAGGCATCCTGAGCACTACACATAGAGGGCACCTTGATAGAATAGCTGAAGCTGAAGTGTATGTAAACCAGAGTATTCTAGGACTTTCCACACAGAGGGTTCTCTGAAGGGGTGACTAGCACTGTGATGGGGTACAGGCTAGGAAACCCTGTGGTGCTCCACACAGGGGGCAAGTTGTCAGGACAACTGAAGCTGAATTAGGTGCAAGCCACGTGTCCCAGCGTGTTCAGCACAGGGGGTTCCCTGGCTGGACAACTGGAGCTGAGGCCAATACAGGCAGGAGTATTCTAGGGCTCCATATAGGGAGTTCCCTGGCAGGGTGTCTGAAACCAATGCAGGCACAGATCTTGTGTTCCCAGGGCTCTCTGAAGAAGCACCGTGGTAGAGCAGCTGAATTTGAGGCAGACATCAGCCACAAGGTTCTTAAGCACTCTGCACTGGGGTGCCTTAGCAAGCCACCTGAAGCCAACGTTGTGTGGCCCTACAGTGTTCTGGGGTGATTTGTGCCCATGTCACCTTGACACAAAGGCTGGGGCTATAGTGAGCACTACCCAGAGATGTCCGTGTGTGTACTGCTTTGTGGCTACATTGATGAAATGGTGGAGGCTGGTGTGGGCTAGGCACCTGGGGGTCACTGTGGGAGGTTTGATTTGTCCACCGGATGCTGTTCCAGTCTGGGTTTTTAAGATGGAGGAGGACAGGGAGTCCTCACAATTCCTCATCCCTTTTAAATTGTGGCTTTCTTTCTGTACCCTAGTGCAACTGAGGCTGGTATGGGCTTGCAGACCCTGAGCTTGCTGTGGCTGCAAGTTTGCAGTGTTTTTTTGTTTGTTTGTTTGTTTGTTTGTTTAAAGATTTTATTTATTTTTTTTTGCAGAGAGAGAGACAGCCAGCGAGAGAGGGAACACAAGCAGGGAGAGTGGGAGAGGAAGAAGCAGGCTCCCAGAGGAGGAGCCTAATGTGGGCTCAATCCCAGAAGGCCAGGATCACGCCCTGAGCCCAAGGCAGATGCTTAACAACTGAGCCACCCAGGTGCCCCTGCAAGTTTGCAGTGTTGACCGGACCTGCTAATATGTGGACCCTGCCCTGGTCTGGCCCTTTAGAGTGGAGTAGGAATGTAAATTGTGTCATTCTGCCATCTCTGTGACTCAGGGAGCATTCCTGCACTTTGTAGCTCTTTGGCAGAGTTATCTCTTTTATATGCTAGTTGTTCTCTTAAACTGTATCTTTTTTCCTGTGCCCAGGGTCAGAGGAATCTGTTCTTAGTCCCTCAGTATTATACCTTCCCACTGCAGTTCACACCATTGAGGGTGAGGGTTCCCTTTGTTAACATGCCTTTTTCTCTCTTGCTATTCTCTTTCGCTGTTTTCTCTGTCTTTTGTTGTACAGAAGCTGTTCAGTTGGCTTTCAGTTCTTCAGGAAGAATTGTTCTAAATACAGGTGTAATGTGGGTTGTTCCATGGAAAGGGTGAGTTAGAGGTCTTCCTACATCACCATCTTAGACTGGAACCAGGATGCAGTATACTCTTAAAATCAGAGATCATTCTGGGGGTGGCTGGCTCAGTCAGTAGAGCATATGACTCTTGATTTCCGGGTCATGAGTTCAAGCCCCATGTTGGGTGTAGAACTTAATAAAAATTTTTGTAAAAAAGAGGTCATTGTGTTGTGCTGTCTCCCTCATAAGCATAATAAATGGGTCTGGGGAGTAAAGATTGGAAATTAAAGTCATTCCTTTTACATTTATATCTATTAACCTGCTCATAAAATTTCTATTTTTTTATCATTAAAACTTGAATTTGTTTTTTAGTTTCCACCCGAAGACACAACCTTGCTTCTATTGAATTGAAAGATGAGTCTGTCATTTTGTCAGTTGAGGCTTCTTAAGTCATTGAAAATCCAGAAAAATGTGTTACTCTATGTAGTATATCAGTTGCTCTTGATTACCAAAGGTAAAGTGAATGCTGTTACAATGAAGGCACATGGGATAATGTGAAAACCCAGGAAATTATCTGGGGTCACCACTTATTCCTTTGTATCCAATTGTAAAGTTTACAGGAAAACTACAGCAATAAAAAAAATGCAGAGCTATTGGGAATTTAGATACTTTAGAAATGAAAGTTTGGGTTACTTTACCAGCTAAGATTTCCAGTCAATGCTCTTGGTGTAAAAAAGAATAGAATACTGTAGAATTGGTAGTGGAAGAAGGAAATTGTAGACAATCAACTGTGGCCATGTGATCAATTACAGAAATGATAGCTGTAGTAGCTTTACATATTTTATCTTTGCTTGTTATGAATATGAATTAATTTTTCGTATTTTCTTCCCATTATTATTTTATATACAAATTAGTGGAGGTTGACTTTAAATTTAGTATTTAGAAGACAAAATATTGAGAGAATACTGTGACTCAATATTTCAGGAGTAATTAATATAACCACTAATACATATAATGATTATTGATATTTTGTTTCCTCTCATTTTTTTTTTTTAGAGAAAAACAATTGTATGAAGGATAGTTCTATTTTGTTAGGTAAAGTCATACAGCTGTTTTGTTGTCGTACGGAATTCAAGTGTGGAGAAAGATGCACGTAGAGGCTGAATTGCCAAAGTGGTAGATGATGCTAGTTATCAAAGTATTGTCTCTCAGCCACACATCTGCCTTTGTTACCCACATCTGCCTTTGTTACTCTTGTTTATGATACTGAATCTGGACAATTTAAATAACCAGGGAGCAGAATGTTTGATATTAGCTGTAAAAGTCACAGGAGGAGAACTAGAAAAGAAACAACTTCTTTTTCTGGTCCCGGTGTTCTTTTCTTCCCTGTTCCCACAGCATGGTTCCCTGTGGTGTGTGGGTTACTCAGTGGTGCTCAATGTCCAGTGAGTTTTCCTTATATCTGATTGGATGGTTTCCTGTTCAGTAACCTTGGCCTGCTGATACCCCAGTAAGACAACACAAGACTTCCTGCTTGACAACACAAGATTACAGCTACCTGGTTAGTCTTCTACCTGCTTGGAGGCTTTTTGCTCACCAGTAATATCTTGTGGTTTCTTCTTTGTAAATATCTGTCTCTAACTGTGGGCCAGATCTGATCTAGGGCAATAGAGTGAGTTGCAACCACATACCACTGAGGTCTGTATTTCAGCCTTTCTAAATATTCCTTCTATGGCTACTCTTCCTCAGCCCTATTGTTAGTAGATGCTCTCTATATTGTTATTACTGTATTCTTTTGACTTCGTCTTTATCTTTTTTAGTCATCACCTTTTGCTAGTTAATAGTTTTTTGTATTCAAATTCCTGTTTAAATTATTATTGATGTGATTTTTGTCTTATGATAGGAGACAGACCGTTACAGACTGATATCTTTGATTCAATTGAAAATATTGTTGCCACATTCAAACTTCATACAAAGAGTGGTTCTGAGCAATGTGGTGTGGTAAAATCCTCCAAGCTGGCAAACTGATAGTACACTTCTTTATAACTTTGCATGAAGGAGGAAAATGCCTTTATATAATTATGTACATAGTCTCCTAAACAGTGGCAAATATCTCTGATGGTTAGTAAGGGGCTTGGAGAGATTGATATAAGATTATAGACAAGGAGGCCTCAAGGAGATAGATGTGAGTGGACTTATGTCCATCTGTTAATTTGCACCAGTGAACATATACCACAGAGGAGGCACTGAACTACTAATTAATAGTGGTTGATCAATCCAGAGGATGACAGTCAGGGTTTGACCTTGGTACTTAAACATGGAATGCCCATGGATTCAGGGATGAAGGCTGAGAATAAGCCCAACAACATTGCTTAGACATGGAATGGCTATAGGTACGTAGATTAAGGCTAAGAATAACTCCAACAGCACAGACATCTATCCATATAATATTTGACAATTGCCTCTGCTAAATTCCAGCATAACTAGATGTCAATGGTGAGGCCTTGGTATAGTACTATCCCTTGAAATCAACTAGTAATTTGCTTAGTTGATTATTTATGTCTCTTTTTTTCTTTTAGGCTTAACGGAGGAAGGTTAACAACTTCCTAGGTACCAATTCCTATCATGAATAAGAGTTTGATTTTCTGGTAGCAATGCCTCTGCCAGCACCACTATAGGTATTCCAAAATACCTGATTGACTAACAATGGTTTTGAGACAATATTATATTAAACCAGTGCACTCATTTTACAGTGGATGAGGTATAAGAATAGGTTTCGGACCATTGGGCATATACTGCATTATCTAGAAATAACCAGCCTAACAGAATTCTACAGATAGGGGAGCAAGCCAACTCAGAATAATCAAGCCCAAACAACACCCGAGGAGTAGTAGTATAAATGAGTTCAGCCTAAAGCACTAATCTGTAGAACTGAGAGCTAAACGAATAGGGTGTTTTTTTTTTTTTTTATGCCACTTAATGTTGAACTGGTTTGTTATGCATCAGAAACAAACTGATAAAATCTTATATCCAACAATGTACCTAAATTCACTTATTCATTTAATGATTTCTAAAAATGTATCTGTAGATTCTTTCAGATTTTTTGAATAGATATTCATAAATTTTGCAAATAATGTTTATTTTGTTCTAATCTTTATGCCTTAGAATTTCTATCTATGAGCTTAATGGACTGCTTTTGACCTTTTGTGTAGTGTTAATATGAAGTGTTTATAGCAGGTATGTTCATTTTTAAAAATTTTATTATGTTATGTTAGTCACCATACAGTATATCATTAGTTTTTGATGTAGTGTTCCATGATTCATTGTTTGAGTATAATACCCAGTGCTCCATGCAATACATGCCCTCCTTCAGGTATTTTTAACTCATTTGTAGTCTCAGTAGTCTTTCAAATTTTCACCATTAAGTATGATGGTTTACCCAATTTTATAGAGGTCCATCAACAGATTAAATGAATTTCCTTCCATTTTTTTAAAAACCATAAGTAGTTTATCAATTTATCAAATGTTTTTATGCATTTATTAAGATGAATGTATGAGTTTATTATTTTAGTGGTGATTATATATATATATATAATTTCAGAGATTATAATTATTGTTTCTGGGAGGATCAGTCTCATACAGATTACTTCACAACCCCAAATCAGAGTGTCATCTTTATTAAATTTGCTTTTCCATTCAGGCCCATTTCCCTACTTGGATTACCTAAATTGTTCTTAGTAGTATTTAGTTATTCTTTACACATACTGCATATGAGCCATTGTGAGTTTTATCTGTTGCAAATGTTACTCCTACTCTGTGACTTGCTTGTTTACTTTCTTAACAGCATCTTTAGATGAAGAGAACGTATTCCAGAGTTATGATTTTATTCAAAATTTTGTTTGAGTTTATTGTAATATACTCAAGAAACTGCCAAACCCAAAGTCATAACACATTCTCCTTATCTTCTAGAAGACTAATTATTTCATATTTTACATTCATGTTATTTTATACTTTATAACATTATTATATTGATTCATCTGAACTTACTCTTTCTAAATACTATAAAGCAAGTACCAGGATGTGAGGAAGATTTTCTTTTCATATAGATACACAATTGAACCATCTACTCTGATGGAAAAAATCTTTTTTCCCCAATGCTGTATTTTAGCAATGGTCTCATTAACCAAGTATTCATAATACACACTTTGTTGGCTTAGTTGTTTAGTATTAAAATGTAACTCTCTCTTGGTGTCTGACAACTCAAGTCCTTCAAATTTACTATCTTCTTAAATGAGTGACTTGGTTATACTTGGCTACCTGAATTTTCATATTAATAAAACTATCTGCTGAGATTGTATTGTATTGACATTGAATCAAATTTCTATATAATTTGGTGATGGAAACTTCTGCTTCTGGATGAAATAACTAGAAAGAAAAACAGGAAAAAAAGAAAATGTCATGTGCTTGAATGCAGTCTAGATTTCCTGAACAATGATAACTAGATGCTAAGACTTTGGAGAGGGAGGCCAGCTGAGTGGCTCAGTTGGTATAAGCATCTGCCTTTGGCTCAGGTCATGATTTCAGGGTCCTGGGATCCAGTCCCATGTTGGGCTCTCTGCTCAGTGGGGAGTCTGCTTCTCCTTCACTCTCCTTCTGTGCTTTTCTTCTCTCTCTCTCTCCCTCTCTCTCTCAAATAAATAAATAAATAAATAAAATCTTTAAAAAAAAGACTTTGGAGAAGGGATAATGACACGTTTGAGCTGACTTCTTTTGCGTGCTTCAATCTCAGCATTTATAGATTCCAGACATTGGTAAGATGCTGAAAATCCAAGTTTTGCTCTGCAGTAGACCTCGATTGGGCATGGGGTGCAGAAAAGTAACAGAGACAAGAATGCATCTGCTTTCTGTCTTGGGACATTTGCCAATTCTTTTACCACATGGGTTAGGAGACCTAGGAGAAAATATACTGAAAACTAGGATAGAGATTCTAGCATTTTTATCAAACGAAGAATAGGGTTAGGAGACCACAAGCATGCAGTTGAGTATCTTGGAGGCTCAAGAGCATAAAAAGTAATCTGGGCCTTATTGAATTAGTAATTTCCCAAAACCATTATTACTAGGCAGAGAAATGGCAAAATATCCTTTTAAAAAAACTCAATATATATTGGAGCCTCTACATTTTTATGTCCAATGTCAAACGTTCAAAAGTAATAAAACTATAATGGTAATAAATTTCTAGATAAGTCAAAAGATAAGGTACTAAGAGAAAACACTAAAGAAATAGACAATAGAAACATTACCAAAGATGATTGAGACATGGAAGTTATTATATAAGAACTTCGTGTTCATTTTGATCAAAGCATTTGAGAAAATGGAGATAAAAAATTGGAAATTCACCTAATTTGAATTCATAACCTGAATGTTATATCTGAATTAGAAATGTATTATATGGGGGCACCTGGGTACCTCAGTCAGTTAAGCATCTGCCTTCAGCTCAGGTCATGAACCCTGGGTCCTGGGATAGAGCCCCACATAGGGTTCCTTGCTCAGTGGGGAATCTGCTTCTCCCTTTCCCTCTGCCTTACACTCACCCTGCTTGTGCTCTTTCTCTCTCGCTATCTCTGTCAAAAAAAAATCTTAAAAAAAATTATTAAGAATATATTAGATGATTTAATATCAGATAAGACACAACAGAATATAGCAAAAGGGAACTGGAGCATAGGTAAAGAGAAATATTCAATTTGAAACTGTCAGAATAAAATGTGGGAAATAAGAGTCTCAGAACGAAAAGAGAGAATATGCAGTAGAAGCAAACATGAAGTGGTAATTACTGAGAATTGTTCAAATCTCACAAGAGACATCAACTCACAGATTCAACAAGCTTTGTAAACACCAGACAGTATAAATACTATAAAAGCCAACCTAATCATTTTATAGTAAAAGTACTGAAGATCTATGGCGAATAGGAATTCTTCACCTGAAACTAATATTGCACTGTATGTTAACTAAATCTAAGTAAAAAATTTTTAAGAAGGAATTCTGAAAACCACAGTATAAAGAAGCATTACTTTCAAAGGAACATTAAAGAAACTGAGAATTAACTACTCAACCAATATATTTTGGGGTTTTCAATATTAATTTGTATTAATTATATCCTTAATGGACACACAAAGTGTTCTGGATCAGTAAGTTTTCTTATTAATTTTTCATAGTAAATAAGTTCATTGTTGGCCCCTCTTTGCCCCAGGCCTTACCCTTGGCTTGACACAATGAAAGATGTTAGGTATTTTTCCTACATAAGTAGCTGGACACTCCCTAGAAGAGGAATAAGAAACAATGACTTTTCTTTGCAGCTTTCTTCCCCTCCAAAAAGGGTCTTCTCCTTATTCCGTTTCTTCAGTATGTAAATCAAATCTCTCTAGAAGCTATGTAGTCTCATACATGTTGGTTTTATGATCTAGAGCTATCTCCAAGTTCTGGTAGTTCAGGCATGTGACATGTAAATACCTAGGGGGATGTTATTCCCTGGAATCTTTAGACTTAAGCTAAAGACGTAGTCCAAGTTGCCATTATTTGACTCTATCTGGACTATAAGAGAAATTTTAGTATCCTCTTGGATAATAAATTAATTAGGCAAATGGCTATATATCTAATTTTTATAGTAGGTGAAGGGTGTCAGGAAGCTAAGGCTATTATAAGAGCAATAAGAAATCCACAAATGTTTTATTTCACTCCATTGTAAGTTAAAAAGCAATACAATAACATCTTTAGAGTGCTGAATGAAAATTATGACCTAAAATGCACTAAATGCAACCTAAAATTCCACAAATACCTTTTAAAATTGAAGGTGAAATAAAAGATATTTTCAAACAAATGAAAATATAGATAATTTTACCAACACCTTGACACTGAAAGAAACAGTCAAGTGAATTCTTCTATTAGAAAAATTATTGTAGGAAAAAATACTAACATTGGAAAGTGCAGTTGAAAGGGTAAATATTGTCAGTACATAAATTGAACACAAGTAGACTAAATATTCCATAAAATATTAAGATCAGAAGATTGAATTCTAAAACATGACTAAGAAATACTTTAAATATGAAATCACACATGCAGGAAAAAGATCTATATTCATACTCTGAAAGAAATCTGTTGAAGCTCAGCCACTTTGAGAAATTTTGTCTTTGAAGCAAACATAAGCAGAAATATGAACAGTGCCATTTATTAAACATAGAAAAGATGCGAACCAGGAAGATAATACATTCAAAATCTTTATAAAACCCATTATAGTACCTCAAAATCTTTTTTAAAAATTTGGGAATATTAATATTTAAAGCAATATTAAGTCCTTCAATTAATGACCATTGTTTTGTTTTGTTTTCCAATTCATGAACATTGTTTATGTCTTCATTTATTCAGGTCACCTTTAATTTCTCTTAATAGTAATTTGTAGTTTTCTTGTAAGGTGTGAAAGTTTTTTATAATGTTTTTTTAAGTATTTGGTATATTTATTGCTAATTTAAATAATACGCTTTGTGGAATTTAAGAGACAAAACAAATGAGCAAATGGGGAAAAGAGAAAGAGAGGCAAACCAAGAAACAGACTCTTGTTTTGCTTTGGTTTGGTTTCAGTTTTTATTTAAATTTCAGTAAGTTGTGATGTGAGTTTTGAGTGTACAGCATGGTGAGTGATTCAACACTTACATAAAACACTCAGTGCTTACCACGCCAAGCACACTCCTTAACTCCCATCATCTGTTTCACCCATCCCCCCACCAACCTCCCCTCTGGTAACCATCAATCAGTTTGTTCTCTAGAGTTGAGAGTCCCTCTTATGGTCTGCCTCTCTTTTTTCCCCTTTTGCTCATTTGTTACATTTCTTAAATTCTATATATGAGTGAAATCATATGGTATTTATCTTTCTCTGACTGACTTTTCTTTCTTGTGATCTCACAACATCCCAGTGGGCAGGGCAAACATTTAGTTTACAATAAAAGGTAATAGCATAATTAATTACATAGCGAGGTGCATATAATGTTTTGATTATGATTACTTACTATTTACATAATAAGGCTAGTTTGGTTACATTTTCTTTTTTCTTTTTTGGTTTGGGTCACATTTTAAGAATATTTAAAAGCCCTGTAAAAACCAGAATTGACCAATTACAGTTAAAAATATTTCCTCAAAAATGCATCGTAATTGTATCAGTGTTGATCAGGTAATTTCCATGAAATCTAAGTTTAGAGATACATAGGAGTGACACTAGAAAAAAAAAAATTAGGGTGCTTGGGTGGCTTAGTCAGTTAAACATCTGCCTTTGGCTCAGGTCATGATCTTGGGATCCTGGGATTGAGTCCCACACTGGGCTCCCTGCTCAGTGAGGAGTCTGCTTCTCCCTTGGCCCCAACACCCCACTTCTGCTTGCTCTCTCTCACAAAAATAAATACATAAAAATCTTTTTAAAAAGAAAAGGAAAAAAGTTTTAACGTTTGTGAGTCAATAAACTTCCTTAATAATGTTTTTAAGTTTTTATTTAAATTTCAATTAATTAACATACACTGTAATATTAGTTTCAGGTGTAGAATTTAGTGATTCATCACTTACATGCAACACCCAGTTGTCCTCACAACAAGTACACTCCTTAATACCCATCACCCTTTTAATCCATCCCCCCCACCCACCTCCCCTCTGTTAACCATCAGTTTGTTCTGTATAGTTAAGAGTCTGTATTATGGTTGGCCTCTCTTTTTTTAAAAAAATATTTGCTAATTAGAGAGATCACTCGAGTGGGGGGAGAGGGGCAGAGGGAAGAGAGAGAATCTTAAGCAGGTTCCATGCTCAGCATGGAGCATGAAGTCTGACGTGGGGCTGGATCTCACTACCCAGAGATCATGACCTGAGCTGGTCATGTTAAATAAAAGGTTAGACTCTTAACTGACTGAGTCACCCAGGTGCCCCCTCTTTTTTTTTCCTCTATCCTCATATGTTTTATTTCTTAAATTTCACATGTAAGGGAAATCATATGATATTTGTCTTTCTCTGACTAACTTCTTATGCTTAACACAATACTCTCTACCTCCATCCATGTCATTGCAAATGGCAAGATTCCATTCTATTTTATGGCTGAATAATATTCCATTATATATATAATTCTCCATTCATCACTTGATGGACATTTGGGCTCTTTCCATAATTTGGCTATTGTTGATGATGCATCTATAGACTTTAGGGTGAATGTATCCCTTCAAATCAGTATTCTTGTATCCTTTGAGTAAATACCTAGTAGTGCAATTGTTGGATGGTAGGGTAGTTCTATTTTTAACTTTTTGAGGAACCTCCATACTTTTTTCAGAGTGGCTTCACCAGTTTGCATTCCTACCAATAATGTAAGAAAGTTCCCCTTTCTCTGCATCCTCATCAACATCTGTTGCTTCCTGTGTCATTAATCTTAGCCATTCTGACAGGTGTAAGGTGATATCCCTTTGTAGTCTTGATTTGTACTTCTCTGATGATCAGAGATGTTGAGCATCTCTTCATGTGTCTGTTGGCCATCTGTATGTCTTCTTGTGAAAAATGTCTATTCATGTCTTTTGCCCTGTTTTTTCATTAGCTTATTCATTTTTGGATGTTGAGTTGGATAAGTTCTTTATATTTTTTGGATGGTAACCCTTTATTAGATAAGTTTACAAATATCTTCTCTTATTCTGAAGGTCATCTTATAGTTTTGTTGATCATTTCCTTCACTGTGCAGAAGCTTTTTAGTTTAATGAAATTCCAATAGTTTATTTTTGGTTGTGTTCCCCTTGCTTCAGGAGACATATATAGAAAGAAGTTGCTACAGCATATATCAAAGAGCTTGCTGCCTGTGTTATCTTCTAGGATGTTGATAGTTGCATGTCTCACAGTCAGGTTTTTAATCCATTTTGAATTTATTCTTATGTGTGGTGTAAGCATGTGGCCCAGTTTCATTCTTTTGCATGTTGCTATCCAATTTTCCCAACACCATTTGTTGAAGAGACTATCTTTTTCCCATTGGATATTCTTTCCTTCATTGTCAAAGATTAATTTACTATATAGTTGTGAGTTCATTTCTGGGTTTTCTATTCTGTTCCATTTGTTTATATGCCTATTTTTGTGCCAGTACCACACTGTTTTGATCACTATAACTTTGTAATATTACTAGAAGTCTGGAATCGTGATGCCTCCAGCATTGCTTTTATTTTTCAATATTGCTTTAGCTATTCAAGTTCCTTTGTGGTTCCATACAAATTTTAAGGTTGTCTGATCTAGGGGTGCCTGGGTGGCTCAGTCGGTTAGGTGTCTGCCTTTGGCTCAGGTCATGTTCTCAGGGTCCTGAACCCCACATCAGGCTCTTTGATAAGTGGGAGTCTGCGTCTCCTTCTCCATCTGCCTGCTGCCCTGCCTACTTGTGCTCTCTGTTTTGTGTTCTCTCTCTCAAATAAACAAATAAAATCTTTAAAAAAAAGATTGGGGGCGCCTGGGTGGCTCAGTTGTTAAGTGTCTGCCTTCGGCTCAGGGAGTGATCCCAGCATTCTGGGATCGAGCCCCACGTCAGGCTCTTCTGCTGGGAGCCTGCTTCTTCCTCTCCCACTCCCCCTGTTTATGTTCCCACTCTTGCTGGCTGTCTCTCTCTGTCAAATAAATAAATAAAATCTTAAAAAAAAAAGATTGATCTAACTCTGTGAAAAATGCTCTTGGTATTTTGATAGGGATGGCATTAAATGTGTAGATTGCTTAGGGTAATATACATATTTTAACAATATTTGTTCTTCCAATCCATA
This sequence comes from Ailuropoda melanoleuca, assembly GCF_002007445.2. Classification (NCBI taxonomy): domain Eukaryota; kingdom Metazoa; phylum Chordata; class Mammalia; order Carnivora; family Ursidae; genus Ailuropoda; species Ailuropoda melanoleuca. The sequence continues at coordinate 32,684,239 of NC_048235.1, forward strand.
AGCAGAGAATGGTTTTCAATTTCTTTGTTTCATTTTCAATTTCTTTCATCAGTGTTCTATATTTTTCACAGTATTGGGTCACAAATCAGTCCTCAACAAGTACAAAAGGATTGAGATCATACCATACATATTTTCCAACCACAATGCTATAAAATTTCAACTCAATCACAAGAAAAAATTTAGAAAGACCACAAGTACATGGAGGCTAAAGAACATCCTACTAAAGAATGAATGGGTCAGCCAGAAAATTAAAGAATAAATTTTAAAAAATACATGGAGACACATGACAATGAAAACATGGTGGTCCACAACCTTTGGGATGCAGAAAAAGCAGTCATAAGAAGGAAGTATATAGCAATCCAGGCCTATCTCAAGAAGCAAGAAAAATTTCAAATAAGCAGCCAAATTTTACACCTAAAGGAACTAGAAAAAGAACAACAAATGAAGCCTAAAGCCAGTAGAAGAAAAGAAACAATAAAGATCAGAGCAGCAATAAATGATGTAGAAACAAAACAAAACAAAACAACTCAGCAGAAGAGATCAATAAAACCAGGAACTGGTCCTTTGAAAAAATTAATAAAATTGATAAAACCCTAGCCAGACTTATCGAAAGAGAAAGAGAGAGAGCCCAAATAAATAAAGTCACAAATGAAAAAGAAGTAAACAACACCACAGAAATGTAAACAATTATAAGAGAACATTATGAGAAATTTTATGCCAAATAATTGGACAATTTGGAAGAAATGGGTAAATTCCTAGAAACATACAAACTATCAAAACTGAAACAGGAAGAAAGAGAAAACTTGAACAGACTGATAACCAGCAAAGCAATTGAATTAATATTCAAAAATCTCCCAACAAAGTCCAAGGCCAGATGGCTCCCCAGGAGAATTCTAGAAAATATTTAAAGAAGAATTAATATTTATTCTCAAACTATTCCAAAAAATAGAAATGGAAGGAAAACTTCCAACCTCATTGTATGAAGCCACCATTACCCTAATTGGAAACCAAAGACTCCACTAGAAAAGAGAATCACAGACCAATATTCCTGATGAACATGGATGCAAAAATCCTCAACAAAATACTAGCAAGTCAAATCCACAGTATATTAAGTATCATTCATGACAATCAAATGGGGTCTATTCCTGAGTTGCAAGGGTGGTTCAATATTTGAAAATCAATAAACATGATATACCACATTAATAAAAGAAAGGATAAGAATCATATGACCCTCTCAAAAAGCATTTGACCAAGTACAACATCTATTCTTGATAAAAACCCTCAACAAAGTATGTTTAGAGGGAACATTCCTCAACATAATAATGAAAAACCTACAGCTAATATCATCCTCATTGGGGAAAAAATGAAAATTTTTCCTCTATGGACTGGAACAAGACAGGGATGTCTACTTTCACCACTGTTACTTAACATATTACTAGATCCTAGCCTCAGCAATCAGACAAAAAAAAATCCAAATCAGCAAGGAAGAAATTGAACACTATTTGCAGACAACATGATATTCTATATAGAAAACCCCAAACATTGCTAGATTCTATATAGAATCACCAAAAAAAAAATTGTTAGAACTGATACACAAATTCAATAAAGTAACAGGATACAAAATCAATGTACAGAAATCTGTTCCATTTCTATACACCAATAATAAAGCAACAGAAACAGAAATCAAGGAATCAATCCCATTTATAATTGCACCAAAACCCATAAGATACCTAGAAATAAACCTAACCAAAGAAAATTCAAAGAACTAATTTCTCTTTCTAAGGGTTTGACTAGATACTTCATACAAAAGTGGAATTGTGCATACTTGTCTTTACCTGACTGGCCTATTATACCTAGCATAATGTCCTCAAGGTTCGTCCATGTTGTAGCATATTACAAGATTTCCCTTGTTCTTAACATTGACTACTCCTTGCTGTGTTTTTATCCATTTTTTCCTGGCTTCTGAAAGGAATTTGTGTGTTTAAGACTGATTGTTTATCTTAAGCATTTGATAGATTTTAATGTGGAAGACATAAAGACCTAGGATTTTCTTTATGAGTCATCTTTTAATTATGATTAATGATTATTAACTACACTTCTATGTAGATATTTAAATTCATCTTAGGTCACTTTTAAAAAATCTTTTTATAAAAATAATTCTACTTTATGTAAATATTTAAATCTGTTATTTGTAGTGACTGTGTGTGCCATTTTATTCCTCATATTGATAATTTGCACCTCCAGAATTTTTCTTTACCTTGATCATATTTTGAAAGGCTAATTTTATTAGTCTTTTCAAAGAAATAACTTTGGCTTTGCTTATTCTCAGTCTTATGTATTTTTTGTTTCTCATTCATTTTTGCTTTTCTGTATTATTTATTACCTTTAATTACTTTTTAAAATTTAATAGGCTCATTTTAAATTTTTCCTTAATGTTTTCAGGTGGTTTAGATTTCTTCTAAGCAAGGTCTCTCTATATCAGGCATTTTTTTTTTCTGGAGTATATTTATATAGTATAGTGTGTGTGTGTGTATATATATATATATATACACACACACACACAGGCATGCATATATATATATGTGTACACACACACATACACACAGGCATATATATTTTTATATATATCTATATTTATACACACATATACACAGGCATACACACACACACACACATATACATGCAGGCACATATATACATATACACACATACACACAGGCATATATATATATGCCTGAAGTGTCAGTGGTAGATAAGGATGCCGTTTGGAGCCTTTGGCAGGTCCCATTATGTATCACAGTGCAGGTCTTTAGGATTTTGGAGGAAGGCCCTGCCATAATCTACAGATAACTACTTTCATTTTCAGAAACAATTCTTGGCCTGCTACTGGTTTGTTGTGGAGACTGAATTGTTGACCATGGGCCACCAAGTTACCATATAACCTCAGCTGCCTATCATGAACTGGGTGTTTCTGACCCACCAAGCCAAAAAATTAAGCATGCACAGCAGCACTCCATCATTAAATGGAAATGGTAAATATGTGATCAGGCCCAAGCAGTCCTGAAAGCAGGCCTAAGTTACATGAGGAAGTGGTCTAAATGCCCATGGTCCCCTCTCCTGCTATACTGCTTGTCTCTCCTGGCATGCACTTATGGCCTTATAGAGATTTCCTTAGCATCAGTTGACAGACGAAGAGAAGACTTGGGCCAAGTTTACAGATAATTTGGCACAGCAAGCAAGAACTACCAGAAAGTAGAGAGTTGCAACACTATAGCCTTTCTCTTTGACATTCCTGAAGGAAAGTAGTAAAAAGAAACCCTCCCAAAGGGAAAGAACTTCAGTCACTGTACTTGGTTGTGAACTTTGCTTGGAAGTAAAAATAGCCAGACATGTAATTTTATATTGATTCATGGGCTGCAGCCAATGGTTTGGTTGGACAGTCAGGGACTTGGAAGGAACATGAGTGGAAAAGTGGTGACAAATGTAGGGAGAAAATACGCAGATAGACTTCCCTGAATGGGCAAAAAAATGTGAAGGTATTTGTATCCCATGTGGTTGCTCACTAAAGTGGGACCTCGGCAGAGGAAGATTTTAATAATCAGTTGGAGAGGATGACTTATTCTGTGGATACTAGTCAGCCTGTTTCCCTAGTCACACCTATTCTTACCCAAAGGACTCATGAACAAAGGGGTCATAGTAGCAGAGACAGAGGTTATGATTTGGCTTAGCAACATGGACTTCCACTCATCAAACCCAAATGGTTACAGTCACTGCTAAGTGCCGAATCTGCCAGAAGCGTGGGCAATGTTGAGCCCCAGGTGTGGCACCATTTCCTAGGATGATCAGCTAGATACCTGGTGGCAGGTTGATTATATTGGACCACTTCCATCATGGAAGGGGCAATGTTTCTCTTTATTGGGACAGACAGTTGCTCTAGATTTTGATTTGCCTTCCCTACATGCAATGTTTCTGCCAAAACTTTCTCCCATGAACTTATAGAATACCTTACATACTGTTATGTTATTCTACTCAGCATTTCTTCTGGTCAAGGAACTAACTTCAGAGCAAAAGAAATGTGGCAATGATCCTGGGCTCATGGAATTCACTGGTTCTCCACTCTTCTGATGTAATTGGCTTGATAAAATGGTGGAATGGTCTTTTGAAAATCAATTACAGCATCATCTAGGTAGCAATATCTTTTGGAGCTGGGACAAAGTTATCTAGAAGACTGTATATGCTCTGAATCAGTGTTCGTTACATGGTGCTATTTCTCACAAAACCAGGATTCATGGGTCCAAGAATTGAAGGGTGGAAACCATTTATTCTTATACCAAGTGAGCCACCAGCAAAATTTTTGCTTCTGACTTTATGCTGTGCCGGCCTAGAACCCCTAGGCCCAGAGGGAGGAATGCTTTCACCAGAAAATACAACAATGATTTCTTGAGAAAGAAATTGGAAGATTTTTTAGGATGTCTCTTAGTTATTACCATGCCCTGTAATTGAAATCAATAGATCCATACTATGTTATGCCACTAGTTTTCCTGGTTCTCCAGCTTCTGCATGGCAGATCATGGGACTTCTTGGCCCCCCTAAACATGTGAGCCAGTTCCTATAACAAATCTCATTTATCTATCACATATCATCTCTCTCTATCATCTAATTATCAATCATTGATATCCTATTGGTTCTGTTTCTCTGGAGAACCCTAACTAATGCATTTGTATTATTGTAATTTCGTTTTAAGAATAAACCTTTGCAGGCACCTGGGTGGCTCAGTCTGTTAAGCATCTGCCTTTGGCTCTGGTCATGATCACATGGTCCTGGAATCGAGTCTCACATCAGGCTCCCTGCTTAGCAAGGAGTCTGCTTCTCCCTCTCCTTCTAACCCCCACACCCCACTCATGCTCTCTCTCTCTCTCACAAATAAATAAACAAAATCTTTAAAAAAAAAAGAATAACCCTTTGCATTTTGATATATTTTTCTTTATCTCTATGAATTCTTTCAGTGTTAAAGTCTATCAAGCTTTCTTTTGTATAAAGTTTTATATAAAGTTCCATGGCATGTATCTTTCCATCCTTTACCTTGAACATTTATGTAACTGAGTTGTGTCTTTTGTGAGCAGCATATAATTGAGAATCTTTTCCAAATCTTAGAATCATTGTTTTTTGACTGGTAACAGACCTGACTATAACATAACCAGATAGCATTGCAATTTAAAGTATAACGGTGGGCATTAGTCGTGATATTAGATTTATTATATTATAAACTTTATCTCATGCCTGCTGATAACAGAGTTAGTGCATACTAACAATTAGTATGAGATAATTTTAAAAATAAGAAATATGTAATATAACATAAGCATGCATTTCTTACAAATAATTCACTGGTGGAATTTTTTATATAAATATAAATTTATATTATATTTATGTTATATAAGAAATCTTCTATATTTTCTGGTCTATCATAACCATAATAAGCAGGTTTTGAATTCCAGACAATCAGGTATTTTATGTAGCTTTTTGTTTGTTTGTTTGTTTGTTTCCATTTTTCCTGTCCATCGAAGATAATTACTCTGGAAGAATAAATAAAAGGGAAAAAGTCACCTGTTTGACCAATCAAGTTAAAAATGGCAAATTCAACAAATAGCATGAGGTTACCCTAATTATAAGATAGAGTTCTATCATGTAATTTATTTGTGACCAACTTCTGAACAAAATGTTGAAGGATTAAACATTATTAGAAAAAATTTGGAAGATCTCAGTGCAAAGTTTTTAAATGGCAAATTGAAAAGTCATTTATAGTTTACTGTGTCTATGATCTAGTTTGCAATATTGAAATATATTTTGCAATTTGATTTTATTATATGCAGTTATATGACTATCATCATTAATATATATTCATATTATTTACATTTATCTAATACATTAAATTTTCTCTATTTCTCTGTCTCTACCTTTCACCACTAAACTATTTTATACTCACTGTGATATGATGGTTTCTGTTTTCCGGGCTACTCTTTAGGTTCACTTTCACTTTCAAGTTGCCTATATGTTTCAAAATAAATATAATCACTTAAAATTATATTTTCTTTGTTTTACAAAGCTCTGTATACACTATCAATATTGAAACAGCTTTAAATTCCTATTTAGGGTCTGAGACCAGTCACTACTTGAGAATATCTTGCCACTGAGAAAACCTCTCAACCAGTAATCAAGACTAACATGAGGAAAAAACACAGTAATACAAGCTTACCTAAAAATGATTTAATAATTTTTATATTCATGACATTAGCTAAATAGCTTTAAGCTTTCTTGTGATTCATCTTCTGCCATATTTATTTCTATTAATTTTACTAGCTTTTTCCCTCAAAGATATTTGATACCAGTTTTTCTACAATAAAGTCATCCAACATATGAATATTCCTTTAATATTGAATTATCTTTAATATTGAATTAACTATTTCACACACTCATATTATTTCAGCAATTTTACATAAACTTTTCAAAACATTTCTATGATATATATTTCCTTTTAATTGATATTACCTTATCAACTTTAAATACTTTAATAAAATTTACTTTATGTTAAATAAAATGAATAGCACAGATATAAAATTCAAAGGCAGAAATTATTTTAGAGCAATTTCCCTGAAGAAAAGTAAACCAATTTTAATATTATTTTTATTTTTGAAGCATATTTTCAGATGTTTCTAAGGTTTTTAATGAAAAACTGTCTTTTATTTTTTCTGAATATTAGCTTGGACTATAATCTAGATTTTTCTCTAACTATTGTTTATTGACTTTTAACATTTTCTCCCTCCAGTTGCCAAATTTATTTAATGACTAAAAGACTATTTTTTTAGATTTCTCTTCCTTTTAATAATATTCATAAAGTACACCAAAATATGTAAGTATTAAAGAATAAACTAATAATGTCCATATATATTTAATAATGAAGATCAAAAATAGAAGGAGGTAGATAAGCATTAACTAGAAATCATTTCCACTTAATTTTACCCCAACAGAGTTCAAGTTGTTATAAGATTAAAATTGCTGATTTTTGAAAAAATTCTGTTTGTTATCCATTATAATAATTATTTATATAGTAAGTATTATATTTCATATAAATATAAAATTTAAATCTGAATTATTAGTTACATCATAATGTTTATTAATGTCATATATATGCCAACAAATTATGAAGGTAATGAATCTTAAATATGAATTCAATATACTCATCGCTTGTATAGTCCTCTGCTCTCCATTTTTTTCTTTGGAAATAAACTTTTACCAGTGTGATAATCAGTACACAGAAAATAATGAAAAAAGGAATGAGTAAGAAAAATGGCCATCTTGTAGGTCTGGAATGGTAAGCATTCTCAATGTAGCTTCTTTCTAAGAGAGAAAACATCAGTGATTTAAAAGCAATTACCAGGAAAATAATAAAGACATTTCTATATTTTAATATGACTATTAGCATAAAAAATTTTAACTCTTTTATAATTTTATCATTAACATATTTTTAAACGAAATAGGTAAGTTGACAGCATAGGTGCCCTCCAAAATATTTCTAACTTCCATAATAGTTCTTTGCTTTGTTATTGAGAACCTTTTATTTCATACTTTCTTTTCAGAACAGTTTGATAATAAAGTTGAAAAGAAAGTGTGACCCCTGTAAAGAACAATTTTTCTCAATACCCTGTTTTTAGTAAGAAACACTGTACATGTTATAAAATTTTCATAAGGTCCAAAGTACCTTTCATTTTATTGCATTGATATGTATTTTCATGTCTTATCTAAGAAATTATTGCTTATTCCAAGGTCATGTAGAAATTTCTCTGCTTCTTTCAAGAAGATATATAGTTTTCATTTATATGTTCAGATTCATGATTTATTTCATATAAACTGTTAAGTTGAGATTTTAAGGGTCATTTGATATCATTTGGATAGTCAATTGTTACATTATGTTTTGAACTGATTTTTCTCCTTCATTGAACTATATGTATTTTACTTGTAAAACTGATTAACCATATAACAATGTGTATATTTACCAATGCCATCCTGTCTTCATTAATGTAACTATATGCTGAATCTATAATATAGTAAATTCAATATAAGGCAAATGAACTGAGATGTCCTTCTTTGTTGTTCTTTTTCAGGGATTTTTTTTTTTTTGGCTATTCTGAGCACTTTTGCAAATATTTTAGAATCAGGTTGTTAATATATAAAAAGTTGCATGCTTTTATAATTGGGTTTTTTAATCTTTAAATTTTGTTATGATTGACATCTTAGCAATAATAAACCTTCCAATAGGTAAACATGACATATTTCTCCACTTATTTTTGTTTAACACGTGTCTGCATTTCTGTTTTAGTTTCAGTGTAAAGGTATTAGACATACTTTGTTACATTTATTCCTAAAACTTATATTTTGATAGCACTGTAAATGGTACTAATTTTGTTGATTTCCATTTACTGCTGTTATTATATAGCAATACTACTAACTTTTGTTTTTGTTTGTTTTTCAAGTTTGATTTAAAGTCTAGTTAGTTAACATATAGTATAACAGTGGTTTCAAGAGTAGAATTTAGTGATTCATCAATTACATACAATACCCACTGCTCAACACAAGTGCCATCTTTAATACCCATCACCCATTTAGACCATCCCCCACCCATCTTCTGTCCAGCAACCCTCAGTTTTTTCTCTATAGTTAAGAATCTCTTTTAAAAAAAAAAATTCTCTTAGGGTTTGCCTCCTTCTATTTTTCCCCTTTCCCCTATGTTCATCTGTTCTGTTTCTTAAATTCGACATAAGAGTAAAATCATATGGTATTTGTCTTTCTCTAATTTATTTCACTTAGCATTACACAGTTTAGCTCCATCCTCCATCCACATCTTTGCAAATGACAAGATTTCATTCTTTTTATGGCTGAGTAATATTTCATTATATATCTATATCTGTATCATCTGTATCTATGTATATCTATCATCTATCTGTCATCTATCTATCATCTATTTCTCACATCTTCTTTATCCATTTATCAATTGATGGACACAAGGGCTCTTTCCATAATTTGGCTATTACAGATAATGTTGTTATAAATCTGGGGGTCCATGTGTCCCTCCAAATCAGTGTTTGTAACCTTTGGGTAAATACCTAGTAGGGCAATTTGCTGGGTCATAAGGTAGGTCTAATTTTAACTTTTTGAGGGACCTCCATACTGTTTTCAGAGTGGCTGCACCAGTTTGCATTCTCACCAAGAGTGTAAGAGAGTTCCCCTTTCTCCACATCCTCACCAACATCTGTTGTTTCCTGTGTTGCTACTTTTAGCCATTCTGACAGGTGTGATGTGATATCTCATTGTAGTTTGATTTGTATTTCCCTGATGATAAGTGATATTGAGCATATTTTCATATGTCTGTTGGCCATCTGTATGTCTTCTTTGGAAAAATGTCTATTTGTGTCTTCTGCCTATTTCTTAACTGGATTATTTGTTTTTTCAGTGTTGAGTTTGGTTAAGTTCTTTATAGACCTTGGATACTACTGACTTTGAAAATTTCCTTTGACCTTTCAAAAGATATTACTCCTAGAACTGTTTTGCAGATTCCTTAGGATTGTCTATGTACTTCCTAACATCTGCAGTCCCATTCATCGTTTCTAATAATCTTTATGCTCCTGATTTCTTCTTTTTGGTTATTGCATTTGCTAGGATGTATGGGAAAATGTTGAATAGGCATAGTGAGAACATAATTTGTTGCCTCACTTTTAACTTTTTTTTTTTTGAAAAACAATGTATTTCATCATAAGCTATATTAGCTACATTTTCTTTTGGTATTTTTATTAGATTAATAAAATTTACTTCTGTTAGTTTGCTGCTTTGAAAAATTCATAAACGTGTTGGATTTGTCAAATGATTTTTACGCATCAAGTGAGAAAATCATATTTTTTAAAAAATAATTTTGTTGATTTGATGAATTGTACTGAATGACTTTCAAGAGATTAAGGAGACTTGCATTTCTAAAATAAACCCCAACTAGTCTGGATTACTATCCTTTTAATATAGATAGGTATAGAATATGAACTAATATTTTAAGAATGTTTACATCTACGTTATAAATGATATTGTTCTGTATTTTTCTATGTTAACTTCTTTGTCTGAATTTTAATTATTTATTTGAGAGAGAGAGAGAGAATGAGTGGGTGGGGGGGGGCGAAGGGAGAGGGAGAAGCAGACTCCCCACTGAGCAGGGAGCCCTATGCAGGTGATCCCAGGACCCTGAGATCACGACCTGAGTTGAAGGCAGATGCTTAACCAACTAAGCCACCCAGGTAACCCCCCTACCAGTTTTTAAAATGGTATTTCTTCCTTGCAAAAATTTGCTGGAAGTGACCTGAAACCATCTATACCCGTGTGTGTGTGGCGGGAGTGTTTATTTTTGTTGGTAATGATAATTAAAAATTATAAACCCACAGATAAAAGTCTTAATTCTGGTTTCTTGGTTTTATCCTTTGATTTATAATTCCTTTTCCAAAAGGAATAGCTATTTTTTACAACTGAATAGCTTTATCAGCCTTGCTTCTTGCCCATACCTAATTGGGACTCAAATAGCTTGATCTCTTTTAGTCTGAGTTGACATAATTCCTCTAAAATGTGTGGCTTTTTTGTGTGTTGAATAAAAAAATACACCTCATTAATCAAAGGCCATGTCCACAAATCTTTTTGAGATAAGCCTTTTTCTATATTGGACCTTGGCGAGGCTGCTATGGGATAACTGATTTAAGATTCTTCATAGCCTTATTGTTTGAGTGTTTTTAGAAGCATTCTACTACAACATTTAAAAGACCTTTGGCATAGATTAAGATGTATAAAATGCATCACTACTTTTCTGAGGTTTTTTTAAAAAAGGGTCTTATAGTCACATGGTTGATTTAATTTTTGATTGAGGTCAAATTTTACTGCTCAATATATCAAATTCAGTTTTTAGCCATTTCTTACAATAAGAATGTTTTGCTGGAAGAGACTCCAGGGATAAGAATGTTTTATTTTCAAACTAAACAAAAATGAAACCAAAAACCCCCCAAATCCTAAATCTTTTATATTTGATTGACATTTTACTTGAAAACTGAAATATTTTTCATTCATTATTACTGTCTTCTCATGTTTTATCATAGGTTACTTAAATCACCTACTGGAAATCTTTACAACCTACATGGAAATTCTATTTTCCACATTACCACAGGCAGCAGTGATGAAAATTTACCACTTCATAATAAATGTCCTTATTTCTCTAATAACATGTTTTTAAACTGTTTTTGGATTGCTCACCAACAGCATCCTCAAGACAATTTCAACAATACACTAAGAGTCTTCAACAGTTTCTAGAGGTTTTTCTACCTTCTGGCACCATTCAGTTCCAAAGCTAATGCCACATCTTCGATTCATTTTATATAATACACCATCTGATTACCAAATTGTTTTTATTATATGTATATACACACACAATACAGAGAGAAAGATGTAAGAGGTGAAGGAAACTCCTCCCAAATGTAGTAATTTATATTTTTAAGATTTTATTTATTTATTTGTCAGAGAGAGAACACAACCAGGGGGAGTGGCAGGCAGAGGATGAGGGAGAAACGGGCTCCCATTGAGCAAGGAACCTTATGCAGGACTCAATCATGACCTGAGTTGAAGGCAGACGCTTAACCAACTGAGCTACTCAGACACCCCCAAATATAGTAATTTAAAACAATTATTTGATTTTGTTCATTTTGTCCATTTTGTGTGTCATGAATTTGGGGAATTTGCATTTTGTGTCACAATGTAATCAAATTTCAAATAGGGAAGATGATTTTCAACAGAATGTATGTTCCAATAATAACAGTTGCAAGAATTAGTATTCTAAAAGACCAGTCAGAATCTCACGTCTATACATTTTATTGATCAATTACATTACTAAGGTCAACCTGAAATGATATGTGTGTACTCAAAATCTGCTCTAATTATCATAAATTTAGGTTTTTATATTAAGCCTGGCCCTAAGCATCATTGGATATGCTGGATTACTCTAAAACCTGTTCCTCTTTGGACAAAAAAAATTGAAGGAAACTACTTCAGACTTCTAGTTATATTTGGCCAATAGGAATAACTGGATAACATTCGGAGAGTCAGAAAAATGAAATATTCATGATATTTATCCCCCTGCCTCTGCAGCAACTCCAATAGTGGCTGCCTATGCTCTATACCTCCATCTTATGCTAGGCAGTACCTCTCCCTATGATTTAGATCCTGGCATATGTAGCCCTGACTGTAGTTACATGTCATGAAGGTGCCTCAGATTCTGGTTCAAGTAATACCACTCTTTTCATTGTCCTTCTAGACCTAAGAAGTGGTAGTGGATTGTTCCATTGCCTCACAGTTCTCTGACTGGCTTTCAACTCTGCCATTATGTGTTAGCTGATGCCTTATATTGAATTTTTTCTTTGTGAAGGACAAAAGTGATTTCTATTTTGTTGCCTGGGACTTTACTGATATATCTTATTTATAATGTTATGTTACATATGTTATATTACTCTCTACAGTAAAACATAAACTAACTTTACATGTCTTATTATTTGATGCCCATACATAATCTAAATATAGATTGGTAGACAAATAAATAAAAAGTTATTTATTTTGTTAAATTTAATAAATTAAAATATCGTTTTAGTTATGTTTTCAATTTGCTATTAATACTTACCAGAACTGGGTAAGCCAGGTGCAGGTGGGAAATTGCCACTGTCAATACTCCCACCAATCCATGAATCATCATTAGTTTGGCAATTAGGAGGTAAATATGAGGGATTACAATGACAGTTCTTTTTATTATTGCATATCTGAAACCGGGAGAAGTATCACATTATGAGATGGGTGGCAATAATTATTTGTGTTCCAGTAGAATTTTAAAATAATACTTAGGTTAAATAAGTGGTTTATGAATATATAAATGTGTGTGTGTGTGTGTGTGTGTGTTGTTATGTGTTTGCTTTCTAGGATTATTCTCAATGATTTCTATTCTCACATTGTATTACTGGTACTTACACCCTGTTCGTGGCATTTTCTTGGAGTACAATCATAATTCAAGTACCCAGCATCTATACATTCTTTATTCTTGCAAACCTAAAATGAAAATAAGCCAAGTTAACTGAAATAACCTGTATTTGATATTTCACTAAAAGTGTTCTATATTATTTTCATATGGGTATTCATTTAACAATAAGTGTTAATGCACTGATTAATTTATAGTGTTACTATGTTTCCAACACTAGATGAGATTCTGATTATTGGATAGTAAAGAAAACAACAAAAGTATCCTCCCTTCTTATACTGGGAAAAAAGGTACAGACATGAAATTAAAAAAAAAAAGTGAAGATAAGTATGTCACAAATACTGTAATAAAAAATAGTGTAAAGAATTAAATACAGGGAATTTATCTGATATGTGGAGAACAATTTTAACCTCCTGATGAGATCTGGATGTTAAATAGGACTTAGTCAAGAATAGAAATGATGTGTGCCTGAATAGCACAGTTGGTTAAGTTTCAGGGTGGCACAGTTGCTTAAGTGTCTGACTCTTGGTTTCAGCTCAGGTTTGTGAAATTGAGCTTGCATCGGGTTTCATGCTCAGTGTGGAGTCTGCTTGAGTTTCTCTCTCTCTTTACCTCTCTCCCACAAATAAATAAATAAATAAATAAATAAATAAATACATAAAATAGAAATAAAAGACAAAGTACTTATAGGAAAAGAAATAATACTTAAAATGAGCCTACACTGATAGTATAGAAATTTGAGAAATATTAACAGCAATGTAGCTGCTACACAGAGAATAGCTATTCAATCCTTAATTCACTATGTAATTGAGTCCTACACTGTGCCTGCCCTGAAAACACACCAGTGAACAACAACAACAAAATCTCATATTGTTCATATTGCAATGAAAGATACAGAAATACACAAATAAAAAGGACAGATGTGATGTGATAAAAATTGTTATGGCAGAATTGTGTGTGGCTTTACATTCTTAAGCTGAAAGTCAGCCTGTAACCTACAAGCAATTGGTTGTATTTAGGTATTTTACTGAAAGATGGAAAGCTGATAAAAGTAGGTTTTGGAAAAGTGGATGGAAAGGGCAAGAGAAAATGTAGAGACAAATTAAGGTACCATTATAGCAGTCCAGGAAAATGATAACCATAGCATGAAATTGAGTGGCTGTGGTGTAAGGAAAATCTGTGGTTATATCTGAGATATAGTTTGGAAGTTTAATCCACTGAAGTATAATTATGGATTTTATATGGAGGATGAAAAGAAAGATCAATAACACCAAGGTTTCTGGCTTATCTAACACTCTTAGTGGTGGTCCAAACAAATGAGGCAGGGAAAGCTAAGCAGAAAGCTCAAAAGTATAGCAATTATTTTTTGAAACTTCTTTCAGCTATGCTTCATATTTTTTTTAAAAAATTAAAAGTTTACTGCCCTCATGAGTGACATGCTAAACCAAAGAACATGTAATTGGATATATTGCTTTTATAAAAATACTTTCTAAATAATATAGTCAATATTTCTCTGGTATTCTTTTCTCTTAAAAATATATGATCATCATATACTATTTTTTAAGATTTTATTTATTTGTTTATTTGTGAGAGAGAGCGCAGGGGAAGGGGCAGAAGGGGAGACAGATGGACAAGAAGACTCCACGCTCAGTGCAGAGCCCAACATGGGGCTCAATCTCATGATTCTGAGATCATGACCTGAGCTGAAACCAAGAGTTAGATGCTTAACTGAGCGAGCCAGGCGCTCCCATAATATACTAATTGTTATACCTCTGTTTAAGACTTAGAAGGAAATATACTGATTATAAATACATGGCCAAGTTATTCTAAGGGACTGTGGTAATAATATAAAAATTCTAGGTCTGGATACAGACTAGTGTTGCTATAGTAGAAATATATGTGTTCTGTTAAAATGATGCCTTAACATCTAACTAGCCCTTGGGCAGAGAAGTTAAATATATAATTTGCAGAGCTGTTGTTCAGAAGAAGATAAACTTAACTCTCAGCACCATTAAATAAATTCTCCACATTTAGAGTGGAACTTGCTTGAAAGAAAAAAAGTTGAGAGGAGATTGTTGGCTTTTGAGTATTCTGTTCATGCAATGGATATTTTTTTTCTTTTGCTTGAACATGCTTACTTCAGTTATACCTTGCAGAAAGGCTAGGGGAAAACACTATCCAAAGTGGAGAGCTAGCTACAAAACCACAGAAGTTATTTATCACCATATTATAATAATATAAGTCTTTGAAACAGATTTTTTAAAACTTAGCTGGAGATAAGAAAAAAGTATGCACCTTCCAATTCCTTTCACTATGGTAGAATAAGATTCTGTAGAGATCTTCTTGTATAGAGAACTTAAAATAGGGAATAAAATTATGTACACATAGTCTTTAAAGAGAACACATGGCTATACCAGAGACAAAGTAAAAATTATTTTTAGGTTCACAAAATATGAGACAATGTTATTCCACAAAACTAACCAAAAATTGAAGCCAGTATTCCTCCAGTGGCCATCAATGACCAAGCACATAATCTTTGAATGATCATGTTTACCCTACACCCGTGACAGAATGACAAGACTTTACCAAATACTGAAAAAATAATCTGGAGAGTATCATCAATAAAATGGTGCACTAAGAATTCCCAAGTTCTTGCTCTCCCTTGGTGATATTTTTAAAAAGAAGAAGAAAAGCTGGCTAAAATAACCAATGGGAACTCTAGAAAGTCAATGGTCTACAGCAACCATGAAAATGCCCAATCAAGAAATAGCCACATTCAAAATGTGTGGTATTTTTTTTTTTATCAAATTTGCCCCTCTCCTTCCCCAGCATGGCACAGTCTTGGTCTGGAGGAGGAAACTGCTGAGTTCACAATTATTTCCCTCAAACTGAAGGGAGCAAAAGAAACCTTATTTTCAATATTATTATTTGCCTGGGAGCTGCCTGAAGGACTGGTCCCTGTTTAACCTAACTTGAATCTCAGATAGGGAGAAGTAATGAACACTGCTCAGGAAAGCTGCAAGGAGACTAAGACAGAAGATCAATAAGAAAATAGAGGACTTAAACAACACTATATATCAATTGGACCTAACAGACATATATAGAACACTGCCTGACAACAACAAAATACACATTTGTCTCAACTGCACATGGACATTGCATATATTAGTCCACATTTTAATCACAAAAAAGTCTTGATAAATTTAGAAGTTTGAAATCATACAAAGTATTTTTTTCTGAGTAAAGTGAAATTACAAATTAAAAGCAGAAGGAACACTGGAAAATTGACAACTATGTGGAAATTATCACATTTTAAATTTAAAAAGTTGGCCGACAAAAAGATACAAGAGAAATTAGAAAATATTCTAATGGAACCAATGAAACAAATGAAAACAAAAACACAATACACCAGATTTATGAGATGCAGGAAAATCCTGCTGACAGTAATTTTTAACTATAAATCAACATCTTAAAAAGAAAGAAGTATTTTAAATGAACAACTTAAACTTGCACCATATCAATAAGTAAATGAATAAACAAACAAACCAAAATGTAACATAAGGAAGAAAATAATAAAGATTAGAACAGAAACAAAAAGAAAGAATAGAAAAAATAGAGAATAAAAAATTAGAGACCAAAAAAATTGAAAAAAACTCTTATGTAGAATGACTAAAATAAAGAATATTCAAATAAATAAATTACAAATGAAATTGGGGACATCGCTATCAATTTTACAGAAATAACAAGCTTTATAAGATTAAAAACTGAGAGCCAACATTTGGGTAAGCTAATAAAATGAACAAATATTTAGGAACACCCCATCTACCAACAATGAATCATAAAGAAATAGAAAGTCTGACTAAATGTATAAACCATAAAGAGATTAATTATCACAATCCTTGAAACAAAGAAAATTCCTGGACCAGATACCTTCTCTGGTGAATTTTACCAAATATTTACAGAAGAGTTAAATCATTTTTTCTCAAACTCTTCCAATAAATATAACAAGAGGGCACACATCCAGATGCATTCTATGAGGCCAGAATTACCCTAGTACAAGAACTAAAGATACTATAATAATGGAAAATTATAAACAAATATTGATTATGAATATTAATGGATGTCCTCGGCAAAACACAAGTAAACAGAATTCAACAGGTATTTTAAAAATTGTATATCATGACCAAGTGGGAATAATTCATTGAATATGAAAATGATTCAATATACAAAAATCAATGAAACACCACATTGAAGGAATAAAGGGGAAAAAAAGCACTCAACAATCTCCATTGAAGCAGAAAAATTATTTGACAAAATTGAACAAATTTTCATCATCAAAAAAAAATCTAACAAATTAGGAGTAGAAGAAAACTCCCTCAATATAGTAAGGACTATCTATAAAAAACACACAGCTCTACTTCCAGGGAATATGCCAGAGTAGGAGAATCCTAAGTGCACCTCATCCCATGAATACAAGTAGATAACACCCACATCAGTGTAAATAACCCTGAAAATGACCCAAAGACTGGCAGAACAGATTCTCCACAGCCAACTGTAGAGATGAGACCATTTCAGAGGGGGTATGAAGTGCAGAGTTATGACCCAGAGAAACAGACCTGTGAGACTGACCACAGGAGGGAAAGACATATCAGGTGTGGAGAGAGGAGAGAAACAGATTCTCACACCAGAAAGCTCAGGCAAGGGAAAATCACATGGGAAAGACAAATCCCCACAACATTTGGCTTTGACAAAGAGAGGGGCATAATTTCATAAGAGTTTTCAGTCAGTGGGGTTTAACACTTGGTAGTTTAAAAATCACTGGGATTGGCTCTGGGAGAGCCAGGAAGGTGAGAGGAAATTTGAGTCCCTGACCTTAAAGAGATAGCACAACAAACAGCCCCATGGAGATGGAACATAGAAAGCAGTTTTTAAAACACCTGGGGTATACAAGAGGGAAATTTATTTACTAATCTCAGAGCTTGAGCTGGAGGGGAGGGATCTTTCAGAGACTTCTTCAGGAACAACAGAGCTGGCAGCTACCACTTCCCTCCTCTGCCCCACAGCCCAGATACACAGATACTTGTGGGAAACAGTGCAGCACCAACGCTAGTTTGCTAGTTCGCTAACAGGTCACCCTGCCCCTGCACTCTCCTGCAGACATGCCCTTTCCAGCCCTGTCTTATCTCAGATTTCTTCCCATAGCAGCCCCACACAAACCTTGCTAACACTGAACACCCTGCCCCTAAGTTCTCCTGCAAATTTGCCCCTTCCAGTCTGCCCTTGACCAGTGCCCATCCAAAATGGTAACACAAGCCTGGCAGTATATGCAAGTCATCCCAAAAAGGGCCAGTGCCACTCCAAAGTGACTCCTGCTCTGGGAAGAGAGAAGATAATCCCACACATACTAGTCCCATTGTAGCCCCAGCAGTGGGCTGGGGGCAAACATCTGGTCTGACTGCAGGCCCTGCTCACAAAGCTTCTCAGGGAAAGTGCCCTGCAGTTTGGTGTTAACACATCTCTGAGAAATTCCTGATCTGACCCAACTCAAGCCCGAGTCAACACCACATTGGCCCCCTAACTGCACAGGGACCAAACCCAGGCAAAGAGAACTAAGGCAATGAAGGCAAAAGCAGCGGAGCCATAATAGTAGGGTGCATACAATGAACATAGGAGATATCCTTGATGCATCACGTTCTAATAAACAGGGGACATTGAACTACAGGGCACAATAGGATCTCTTCTTCATAAGGCCTCTACTTTCTGGAGCAGGACACATAGCTTCCTTTACTAACACATAAAAACAGACACAAAGAGGTAGACAAAATGAGACAGAGGAATATGTCCCAAATGAAAGAAAAGGACAAAATCACAGCAAGACACCTAAATGAAATGGAGAGAAGTAATATGTCTGAAAGAGAATTTAAATTAATGGTCATAAAGATACTTATTGGACTTGAAAAAAGAGTTGAGGACATCAGTGAGACCCTTAACAAAGGGATAGAAAATATAAAAATGAACCAATCAGGGATGAAGAACTCAATAACTGAAATTAAAAATACACTAGATGGGGGCACCTGGGTGGCTCGGTCGTTCAAGCATCTGCCTTTGGCTCAGGTCATGATCCCAGAGTCCTGGGATTGAGTCCCACATCCAGGTCCCTGCTCAGCGGAGAGCCTGCTTATCTCTCTCCCTCTGCCTCTCCTTCCTCTCCCCTCTCCTGCTCTCTCACTCTCTCTCTCCTCTCAAATAAATAAATAAATAAATAAAATTTTTAAAAGTACACTAGATGGAATAAATAATAGACTATAGGAAGGAGAAGAATGGATCAGTAACCTGGAGAAAAGAGAACTGTAAAGCACTCAAATGAATGAGAGAAAAAATAATAATAACAAATTAAAATAGACTTAGGAAATTCAGCAACACCTAAAAGAGTAATCACATTTGTATTATGGGATCCTATAAAGGGAAAAGGTGGCAGAAATTTATTTGAAGAAATAATGATAGAAAACTTCCTGAATCTAGGGAAGGAAACAAAAATCCATATCCAAGAGGTACAAGCAACCCCCACAAAAATCTATTTAAGAAGGTCTACACCAAAAGACATGGGGATTAAAATGGCAAAAAAAGAGTAATGAAGAGAATTTTAAAAGAAGCAAGAGAAAACAGTCATATACAAGGGAAACCCCATAAAGTTATCAGTGGCTATTCAGCAGAAACTTTGCATGCCAGAAGAGAGTGGCATGATATAGTCAAAATATTGAAAGAAAAAAAAAAAGTTGTGACCACATTCTATCCAGTAAGCCTATCATTCAGAATAGAAGGAGAGACAAAGAGTTTCCCAGATAAACAGAAGTTAAAGGAATTCATGGCCACTAAACCAGTTCTACAAGAAATGTTAAAGGGGACTCTGAGTGGGAAGGAAAAACCATAAGTAGGAGTAAGAAAAGTAGGAAGCACAAAAGCAGTAAAAATAAGTATATCTATAAAAATGAGTCAAGAGAGGAGGGCATGTGATGTAATGAGCACTGGGTATTATATAAGATTGTTGAATTACTGACTCTACTTCTGAAACTAATAATACTTTATATGTTAATTAATTGAAATTAAATTTAAAAAATAAAATTAAAAAAAATGAGTCAAGGAATTCACAAAATAAAAGGACGTAAAGGATTATACGATGTACCTAAAATTTAAAGAGAGTAAATAATGGGTTCAATCTCAAGCAACCATCAAATTAATATAGACTGCTGTATACAGAGAATGCTATATACAAACATAATGGTAACCATGAATCAAAAACCAGTAATACAGCTGCATAAAATAAAAATTAATCCAAATATATCACTAAAGAAAGCCAGCA
Organism: Ailuropoda melanoleuca; assembly: GCF_002007445.2. Classification (NCBI taxonomy): domain Eukaryota; kingdom Metazoa; phylum Chordata; class Mammalia; order Carnivora; family Ursidae; genus Ailuropoda; species Ailuropoda melanoleuca. The sequence goes on from NC_048235.1 coordinate 32,704,689, forward strand.
AGTCACGAAAGAAGAGAGCAAAAGAAGACAGAAACAGGAAACAGGAACAGCGAAGAATTACAAAAACAACCATTTAATTGTTTCTTTTTTTTTTTTTTTTAAAGATTATTTATTTATTCGACAGAGATAGAGACAGCTAGCAAGAGAGGGAACACAAGAAGGGGGAGTGGGAGAGGAAGAAGCAGGCTCATAGCGGAGGAGCCTGATGTGGGGCTCGAACCCATAACGCCGGGATCACGCCCTGAGCCGAAGGCAGACGCTTAACCGCTGTGCCACCCAGGCGCCCCCAAAAACAACCATTTAACAAGTAACAAAATGGTAATAAGTACATAGCTATCAATAATTATTTTGAACGTAAATGGACTAAATGCTCCAATCAAAAGATACAGGGATGAGTGGCTCATTCAGTTGAGTATCCAACTCAATATTGGCTCAGGACATGGTCTTGTGGTTGGGATGGGGTCCCATGTCAGGCTCTTTGCTCAGGAGGGAGTCTGCTTAAGGATTCTCTTCCTCTCCTCCTCCCCCCATTAACACACACACTCTCTCTCAAATAAATAAATATTTAAAAAAAAAAGATGTCGAGTGACAGAATGGATAAAGAAGCAAGACCCTTCTATATGCTACCTACAAGAGACTCATTTCAGACCTAAAGACACATGCAGATCAAAAGTGAAAAGATAGAAAGCAATTATTATGAAAATTGAAGTGAAAAGAAAGCCACAGTAACAATACTTATATTAGACAAAATAAAATTTTAAAACAAAGAGTGTAATAAGACACAAAGAAGGACAAAATATAATCATAAAGGAATAATCCAACAAGAAGATATAACAATTCTTAATATGTATGCAACCAACATGGGAGTATTCAAATACATAAATCAGCTAATAACAAACACAAAGGAAGTAATCAATAGTAATACAATAATAGTAAGAGACTGTAACACTTCACTTACATCAATGGATAAATCCTCCAAACAGAAAATCAACAAGGAAACAGTGGCTTTGAACGGCACATTGGATCAGATGGATCCAACAGATATATTCATAATATTCCATCCTAAAACAGCAGAATACACATTCTTTTCAAGTGCAATTAGAACATTGTCCAGAATATATTGTATATTAGAACAAAACAAATCTCAACAATTTAAAAAAGATCAAAGTCCTATCATTCATCTTTCATCTCTTCTGATTATAATGCTAGGAAACCTGAAATCAACCACAAGAAAAGTCTGGAAAAAACACAAATAAATGGAGATTAATTAACATGCTACTTAACAACGAATGGGTCAACTAAGAAATCAAAAAGGTAATTAAAAAATACATAGAGACATATGAAAATGAAAACAAAATCGTCCAAAATCTTTGGGATGCAGCATAAGCTGTTCTAAGAGGAAAGTCTATAGCAATAAAGGCCTACCTCAAGAAGCAAGAAAAATATCAAATAAACAACCTAACTTTACACTTAAAGGAGCTAAAAAAAGAAAACAAACAAACTCTAAACCAGTAGAAGTAAGAAAACAATAAAGATTAGAGCAGAAAAAAAAATGAAATAGGAACAAAAAGAACCATAGAACAGATCAGTGAAACCAGGAGCTGATTCTTTGGAAATATCAACAAAACTGATAAAACTTTATCCAGACAAAGAAAAAAAATGAGGACTCAAATAACAAAATCAGAAATTAAAGAGGAGAAATAACAACTGACATCACAGAAATACAAATGTTTATGATAATATTATGAAAAATTATCACCAAAAAATTGGACAACATATAAGAAATGGATAAATTCCCAGAAACATATAATCTCCCAAAATGGAATCAGGAAGAAATAGAAAATTTGAACAGATGGACAGCCAATGAAATTGAATCAATAATTAAAAAAAAAGAACCTCCCAAAAAACAAAAGTTCAGGACCAGGGGCACCTGGGTGACTCCTTTGGTTAAGCGCCTGCCTTTGGCTCAGGTCATGACCTTGGGGTCCTGGGATTGAGCCCTACTTCTGGCTCCCTGATCAGTGGGGAGTCTGCTTCTCCCTCTTCCTCTGCCCCTCCTCCCACTCATTTTCTCTCTCTCTCAAATAAATAAATAATATTTTTTAAAAAAATTGTTCAAGACTAGACAAATTCACAGAGGAACTCTACCAAATATTTATTTATTTATTTATGTATTTATTTTTGGAGATAATGGTTATGTTTATTATCTTAATTATGGTAATGGTTTCAGGGATGTACACATATGTCCAAACTTATCAAATTGTATACATTAAATAAGTAAAAATTTTTGTATATCAGTTATACCTCGATAAATGTTTAAGAAAATTAAAATAAGTAAACTGGACCTCCCATTTGGCCTCAGCTCAGATGGTTCACTCTTTAGCTCTCCTTGCCCTGGCCCACTTCTCAGTCACTTCTATATCCACCTATGCCATACTGAAACCAAGAGTAAATTGTGAAATTAAAACTTGAGAGATTGAAATTCCCAGAATCCAAACAGAAAAACCCAGAAAGGGGAAATTGGAGCACGTACCTGATCAACTCTCATTTTTCTCACCTCTTCCTCTTCCACAAATCCCCTTAAGTTTTGCTTTGAAAACATTTCCCCCAGCCTTGCCCTCCTACCAGCAAGTAACAAGAGTTGTATTTTTCTCTATCTTGATGAAAATGTTAAAATATGACAGAATTCTATGCTCAGGGGTCTTTCATATTTAGTTATTAGATATTTTATAGCAAGAGAAAAATTTTGTAAAAATGGTTTTCCTTAGATCTCAAGATTTACTCGAAAATCTCATTTTGTTTTGTTTGTTTTAAAGAAGAGTTAATACTTATTCTTCTCAAACTATTTCAAAAATAAATAGAAGAGGAAGGAAAACTTTCAAATTCATTCTATGAGGCCAGCATTACCCTGATAACCAAACCAGATAAAGACACACACACACACACACACACACACACACACAGAGAGAGAGAGAGAGAGAGAGAGAGAGAGAGAGAAAAGAGGGAAAGAATGAGAACTACAGGTCAATATTTCTGATGAACATAGCTGCAAAAATCCTCAACAAACAAATAAAAAAATCCTCAACAAAATGTTAGCAAACTGAATCTAACAATGTATTTTAAAAAATCATTCACCGCAATCAAGTGGGATTTATTCCCAGGAGGCAAAAGTGGTTCAATATTCACAACTCAGTCAATGTGATATGTCACATCAATAAAAGAAAGTATAAAAATCATATGATCATTTCAATAGATATAGAAAAAGCATTTGACAAAGTACAAAATCCACTAATAATAAAAACCCTCAGCAAAGTAGGTGTAGAAGAAACATATCCCAACATAACAAAGTCCTTACATGAAAAACCCACAGCTAACATCATCCTCAATGGACTGAAGCAAGACAAAAATATCCAAACTCACTACTTTTATTCAACATAGTGCTAAAAGTCTTAGCCACAGCAATCAAACAACAAAAAGAAATAAAATTAGTAAGGAAGAAGTAAAACTCTTACTATCTTCATATGACATCATATTGTATATAGAAAATTATAAAGAATCCACCAAAAAACTACTAGAACTGATGAATGAATTCATAAGGTCACAGGATACAAAGTTAATATACATAAATCCTTTGCATTTCTATACACTAATTAATTATATACTTCATTAAGTAACAGAAAGGGACATTAAGAAAACAATACATTTACACTTACATCAGAAATAATAGAATATCTTGGAATAAACTAAACCAAGAAGATGAAAGTTTTGTATTCTGAAAACTATAAAACATTGATGAAAGAAATTGAAGATGGCACAAATAGAAAGATATTCTATGCTCATGGAATTCTATGCAACTGGAATAACAAATATAATTAAAATGTCCATACTATTGAAAGCCATCTACAGATTTATTGCAATCCCTACCAAAACACCAATAGCATTTGGGGTGCCTGGGTGGCCCAGTTGGCTAAGTGACCAGCTCTTGATTTTGGTTCAAGTCATGGTCTTAGGTCATGAGATTGAGCCCGAGGTCAGGCTGTGCACTGAGTGTAGGACCTGCTTAAGAGTCTCCCTCCTTACTTTACCTCTCCCTGCTCACATTCTTTCTCTCTCTCTCTAAAGAAAAAAAAATACCAACAGCATTTTTCACAGAACTAGAATAATATTAAAATTTGTATGGAACCATAAAAGACCCTGAATAGCCAAAGCAATCTTGAAAAAGAAAAACAAAACTATAACCTCTGGAGATTTTGATTCCTTCTGTGTGAGATGGTGCCTGGGAATCTGTTTTTGTGAGTAGAGCTTCAAGTGATTCTCAAGGATCAAGCAGGTTTGGGAAATATTGGTTTGGTAGTTAACAGGGCTTTGGAAGCAGATGGATCAGGGTTCTAGACACATTTCATTTAATTGCCAGCTGTGTGTTTTGGAGCACATAAATAACTTCCTTAAGTGTTAGTTTTCTCTAATAGCAATACTTACCTCTTAAAATTATTGAGAGCATTAAACGAAATACCTATATAAAGAGTGGGGCTCCTAATAAATATGCAACATTATCTACTATAATTATGTTCTATTTAACAATAATTAGACAAATATTTAAGCATTTATGGCCAATGATGAAGACTTATTCTTTGCCCTCTAGGTGGAGATGAGATTTTACAGTAAAAGCAGTAAGTTATGTCATCAAGGGACACTGGCTGGCTCAGTTGGTAGAGCATGTGACTCTTGACCTTGGGGTCCTGAGTTCAAGCCCACATTGGGTATAGAGTGAAAAAAAAGTTATGTCATCAAGTAAGTTAAGAGCCATTTTTTTTTAAGAAAAGAAATCACATAGGCAGAATATGCTAGAATTGAGTTATAGGGTGAGTGAGTAGGATGGAGTCATGTGGCAACTAGGAACAATGAAGATTCAAAGGCGGGAAATGATAAAGCTTCTTCACAAAACAGTGAACAATCCTATTGGTCTCTTTCATATGACAAACTTGTAGTAGTGTCAGGAGATAAGGATAGAAAGATTGATGGGTTTTGAGAGATTTGTTTCCACTGAAGATTTTGGACAGGAGAATAATAGTAAGAATGTAGTGTACTTTAACCATCTTAAAAAGGTACAGATTAACCTAGCAATAGTGTGAATGTAAGAATTAATTCTGGAGAAAAATAAGGAGTTTATTTCAATAGTAATAGTGATTCAGTAGTAAATCAGGGTTAATAACAATGGGAATCTACCTCTCAAAACAAAATGCAGATGCTTAAAATACATCTGAAGGGCACTTGGGTAGCTCAGTCAGTTAAGTGTCTGCCTTAGGCTCAAGTCATGATTCAAGGGTCCTGGGATCGAGTCCTGCGTTGGGCTCCCTGCTCAGGGGGAGTCTGCTTCTCCCTCTACCCCTCTACCCTGCTCCTGAGCACTCTCTCTCTCTCTCTCATGCACTCTCTCTCCTTCTCAAATAAATAAATAAAATCTTTAATAAAATACATCTAAAAGATGCTGTGTTTAACTCCTATAGTCTAGGTAAATAAAGAAAAAAAATGCACATATTAAAGATTTTCCATGTGGTCCATTAAAAAAAAAATAAAACAAAAACAAAAGTGGAACTATCACAATCCAAGATTTCAAAATATATCACAAAGCTATAGTAATCAAAACAGTATGGCACTGGCAAAAAATAGACACAGATCAATGGAACAGAGAGCCTAGAAATAAACCCATGATAATACGGTCAATTAATCTTCAACAAAGGAGGCAAGAATATGCAATAGGAAAAAGTCTATTCAACAACTGGTGTTAGAAGAACCGAACAGCTGCATGCAAAAAAATGACATCCAAAGTACAGAAATATATAAAGAACTTATACAACTCAACACCATAAAAACAATTAATCCAATTAGAGAATGTGCAGAAGACACGAACATTTAACCAAAGAAGATATTTATCCAAAGAAGACATCCAGATGATCAAGAGATGCATGAAAAGATTCTCAACATCACTCATCATCAGGGAAATGCAAATCAAAACCATAATAAGATATCACCTCACACATGTGAGAATGGCTAAAATCAAAAACACGAGAAACAAGTATTTATGAGGATATGGAGAAAAAGGCATGCTTGTGCACTGGTGGTGGGAATGTAAACTAGTATAGCCAGAATACAAAAGCACTAATTTGAAAAGATACATGTTCCCTATGTTTATTGCAGCATTATTTACAATAGTCAAATATTGGAAGGACCCCAAGTGTCCATCAATAAATGAGTGGATAATGAAGATGTTGTATATTTTATATACTGGAAGACTACTCAGCCATAAAAAGAAAATCATGCCATTTGCAAAAACATGGATTAGAGAGTATAATTCTAAGAAAACAAGTCAGTCAGAGAAAAGCAATACCAGATTGTTTCACCATATGTGGAATTTAAGAAACAAAACAAAGAAATAAAGAGGCAAAACAAAAAAATAGACTCTTAACTATAGATTACAGACTGATGGTTACCAGAGTTCAATAAAACACACACACACACACACACACACACACACAGAGAGAGAGCTAACATAATACTCAATGATGAGTTAAAATTTTTTCTTTGAGAACTGGAACAAAACAAAGATGACTGTTTTCATGACTTCTGTTCAATTTGGGATTGGAAATTCTATCCAGAGCAATAAAAAGAAATAAAAGATATCCCAGTTGGAAAGAAAAGAGCAAAATTATCTTTTTCCAGATAACATGATCTTATATATAGAAACCCATAAATACTACACACACAGATACACGCAATATTAGAACTAATAAAGAAATTCAGCAAAGTTGCAGGATACAAAATCAAGACATAAAAATCAGTTGCATTTCTACACACTAAAGGTGAACATTCTGAAAAGGGAATAAAGTTATCAGTTCCATTTATAATAACATCAACAAGAATAAAATACTTAGGAATAAACTTGAGATAAAAGACTTGTACACTGGAAACTACAAAACACTGATGAAAATCATTAAAGAAGACACAAGTGGAAAGGTATTCCATGTTCAATGATTGGAAGACTTAATATGGTTAGGGTGTCAATACTACTTACTTAAAGTGACTTGCAGATTCAATGCAATCCTTATAAAATCCCTTGGGTTTTGTTTGTTTGTTTGCTTGTTTGCAGAAATAGGAAAACTTATCCTAAAAATCATTATGGCATCAAAGGACCACAAATAGTTAAAATGATCTTGAAAAAGAAGAAAAAACTTAGACTCCTGCTTACTGATTTCAAATTTACTAAAAAGCTGTGTAAGCAATAAAATGTAGTACTGACAAAGACACCATATAGACCAATGGAAAAGAATAAAGAGCCCAAGGATAAAGTCCTGGATATATGGTCAAATGACTTTCAGTAAGGTTGCCACAGAAATTCAATGGAAGAAAAAAAGTCTATTTAATAAATGGTGCTGGGAAAACTGGATATCCACATAAAAAATAAATGAACATGGACTTTTACCCTACATCATAAACAAAACTAACTATAAATGTATTCTAGACATAAACATAAGTACTAAAACTATAAAATTCCTCAAAACATACTGGGGAAATTTCATGATATTGGGTTTAACAATGATAATTTGAATATAGCAAAAAACCACAGGCAAAATGAAAAAAATAGATAAATTGGATTTCATCTAAATTTAAAACTTTTATGCATCAGAGGATGCTATCAACTATTAAAAGCATCCCATAGATTGGGAGAAAATATTTGCAAACCATATATCCAATCAAGATTAATATTCAGAATCTAAAAAGAACTACTAAAATTCTCAAACTCAAATTTTTTTAAATGAACAAAGATTGGGAATAAATATTTCTCTAAGAAGATATGCAAATATCCAATATGCATATAGAGAGATGCTCAACATCACTAACCATTAAAGAATAAAAATGATAATGAAGTCTACTTCTCACCCATTAAAACGGCTATTATAAAAAAATGAAAACAACAAATGTTGGTGAGCATGTGAAGCGATTGTGACCCTTGGCAGAAATGAAAAGTAGTGGAAATTGGTATGGGAGTTCCTCAAAAATTAAACAATTGCCATATGATCCAGAAATACTTCTAGGTATATAATCAAAACAATGGTAAACAGTGATCTGAAAAGAGATTTGTACACCAATAGTGGTAGAAACCTTATTTACAATAGCCAAAAGATGAAACAAACCAAATGCCCGTTTATGGATAAAAGGATAAGCAACATATGATATTAACATGCAATGGAATATTATTCAGCCTTAAAAAGGAATGAAATTTTGATACAGCAACAAAATGGATGAATTTGAAAACATTATATCAGGTGAAATAAATCAGACTCAAAAGGATAAATACTGTAGGATTCCATTTGGATTAGGTACCTAGAATATGCAAATTTATAGAGACAGAAAGTAGAATAGTGATTACCAGGGCTGTGGGAAGGCTTGTTGGAGAGTTATAGTTTAATATATACACAGTTTCAGTTTATAGTGATGAAAATTTTCTGGAGATGGATAGTGATGGTGGTTGTACAAAAATGTGAATGTATTTGTGTTCCTGAACTGCACACTTGAAAATGATTAAGGGGGTACATTTTATGCTACATATATTTTACCACAAAATATAGTATGTAATTTATGTGTTAGTGTTTTAAAAACTAAAATAGGAGGTACACTCACTAAACTCATATTGTGAGAACAGTATATACTGCTATTCACAGCAGCCAAGGGTATCCTAAAAGATATCTTTTGTTACTATATGGGGAATATAAGGTCTAAACGAATTGAATTATTTTCCAGTTGAAAGGGTGGAGGGAAAGCAGAATATTTATTTAATCAGGACTTTAATCTTTTATGTGAGCATGCAAATAGTTTACATTTTAGCAACTTGAAACCAATTCCTGTTTTCCATTCTGAAAGAACAGGCAAATAAAAATTACCCTGCCCACATTGTAGAGATTTTTTTCACACCTTAATCTTTTACATTTTTGCTCAAGGAAAAACAAATAAAACCAAAGTAGTGGCGTACTCATGATTATCATTATTTCTATTTTCAGTGCTGTCATAGTCCTGTCTCCTGTTGTGGCCAGCCACAGTAAGGATGCATAATCAGATGGCAATTGTCAGGAATTTGTTTCCACCATATTATTTTATGACTCCTTCAGTTTCTCCCTCAGAATCAAGCATTGATATTTTCCACCCTGATCTTCCTCAAATATTGTAATGAGTATATGTGCTTCTTTCTTTAAAGATTTTATTTATTTGTTTGAGAGAGAGAGTGAGAGAGAGAGAGCAGGAGCAGAGGGTGGGGCAGAGGAAGAGGAGGAGCAGACACTCAGCTGAGCAGGGAGCCCAGCTCCCTGGGGTTCGATCTCAGGACCCCAAGATCGTGAACCGAGCCAAAGGCAGATGCTTAAAGTACTGAGCCACCCAGGCACCGCTGTGCTTATTTCTTTTGACAGAACATTTTCCTATCAGGTTTTGGGCTTATCATTTCTATTTGAATTTCAAGATCAAGACTTTTAAATACAGATCTTGGCAAATCCTTGTTATATTCCTTGTGTACAAGCAGGTTAATAGCATTTACTATTTTTCATACTTAATCACTAATGTCTGAAAACTGAAACAATATATTTAGGACTCAATATCTTCTGCTATTTCTTTATAAACAGGAAGAATTATAAAATCTCTTGTGACAATGAACATTTATATATGAAGTATTTAATAAACAATGATGCTCTAATTTTCAGAATACCAAAAAAAAAATTATTAGAGCACTAACATGCAGCTAGCTTGATAATCTTTTGTTAATAGAAATATATGATATATATGAAGCCAAAGTTTTGCAGCTACCATTTGGATAGTGCCTCCAATAATCTCTGCTCAGCACCTGTATCTCCCTACCTTGAAACAGAAACTTTTCCAACATTATATGCATTGCTTCTTTAAAGATAAACAGTAGAATGATTTAAATCTGCTGACATAGATGTTTTATTTGATAAAGCATCACCTCGGTTATGAATACTGTAACAAAGTAGTGACTACCAGATATCCCTCATCTTGTTCACTAACTGTGGTGAATAAAAATGGTATGCATCCTTTTTTTCCCTTTAGCTCTTTCCAAAAATCCTTCTTAAAATGTGGAGATAGTTGGAGTTCCATCAATCATCTTCAAAGCACCAAGGAGAGTATTACTGTACAGGGTCTATAGCTGAAAATTAGACTGAATCTATATCATTGATGACATGGAACCCCTTAATTTCTCTGGATAAAAAATAGCCATATATTTTTAACATGATGAGAAAGAATAAACCAACAACTGTTTAAGCCATTCTTAGGGGGTCTTGTCTCATGCAATTCCTAATTCAAATAGTCTGTGTTTGACTAGTTAGAAATAATGGGGAGTTAAAAATTCAAGACACTTTTGGCAATAATTTGGGAAATATTTTTGAAAATAAATTTCACAAAATTAAAACTTATTACAAAGTTTTAAAAATGAGGGTTTTTTTGTGAGAATTTGGGGTGACAACTTTTGGATACTTTTTTTACAACCTAATTTTTAAAATAAACATTAGTAAAGATAGGCAGTAATAGGACTTTAATATGTATGGCAAATACTTCCATAATTATCAGATGAAATAATACATATATATATCTTTATTGAAGCATAATTACCATACAATGTTTTATTAGTTTCAGGTGTACAACATATTGATTTGACAGTTATATATATTTTTCAATGCTCATCATAAGTATGAAACCATCTGTCACAACACAATGTTATTACAGTATTATTAAATATATTCCTTGTGGTATACTTTAAAAAGAAGATTTATTTATTTGAATGAGAGAAAGGGAGAGTGAGTGCACGAGTTGAGGGAGTGGCAGAGGGAGAGAATCCTTAAGCAGATTCCCTGCTGAGCATGGAGCCCAATGTGAGGCTAAATCTCACACCCATGAGATCATAACCTGAGCAGAAACCAAGAGTCCGACATTCAATAGACTGAGCCATTCAGGCGCTCCCCACCCCATGCTGTACTTTTTATCTCCATGACACTTATTTTATAACTGGAAGTTTGTATCTCTTAATCCACTTTATCTATTTCACACATCCCCCAAACCACCTCCCCTCTGGCAACCGCCACCAATTTGTTTCCTGTATTTAAGAGTCTGTGACCAGAGGACACATGAAAAGATGCTCAACATCACTAATCATCAGGGAAATGCAAATCAAAACCACAATGAGATATCATCTCACACTTGTCAGAATGAATAGTATCAAAAAGATAAGAAATAAGGCTACATGTATGTGCTGGAGGAACCTCAGAAAGACTGATGATGGCAAGAATGTGGAGAAAAGGCAACCTTCATGCACTGATAATGGGAATAAACTGGTGCAGTCACTGTGGAAAACAGTATGGATGTTCCTCAAAAAGTTAAAAATAGAAATACCATATGATCAAGAAATTCTACTATTGGGAATGCAAGTTGGTACAGCCACTCTGGAAAACAGTGTGGAGGTCCCTTAAAAAGTTAAAAATTGAGCTACAATGATCCAGCCATTGCACTACTGGGTATTTACCCCAATGATACAGATGTAGTGAAGAAAAGGGCTCAATGCACCCCAATGTTCATAGCAGCATTGTCCACAATAGCTAAATCGTGGAAGGAGCCAAGATGCCCTTCAACAAATGACTAGATTAAGAAGTTGTGGTCCATATATACAATGGTATATTANATGGAATATTACTCAGCTATCAGAAAGAACGAGTTCTCAACATTTGCTGCAACATGGACAGCACTGGAGGAGATAATGCTAAGTGAAATAAGTCAAGCAGAGAAAGACAATTATCATATGATTTCTCTCATCTATGGAACATAAGAACGAGGAAGATCAGTAGGGGAAGAAAGGGATAAAGAAGGGGTAATCAGAAGGGGGAATGAAGCATGAGAGACTATGGGCTCATAGAAACAAACTGAGGGCTTCAGAGAAGAGGGGGTGGGGGAATAGGATAGACTGGCGATGCATAGTAAGGAGGTCATATACTGCATGGTGCACTGGGTGTTATACACAACTAATGAATCATCGAACTTTATATCAGAAACCAGGGATGTACTGTATGGTGACTAACATAATATAATAAAAACATTAAATATATATAAAAAAAGAAATTATACTATTGGATATTTACCCAAACAAAATGCAAACACAATGAAAACACTAATTCAAAAAGATATATGCATCCCTATGCTTATTGCAGCATTATTTATAATAGTCAAGATGTGGAAACAACTCTAGCACTTATCCATGGATGAACGAATAAAGAAGATGTGAGATTATATATATACAGAGAGAGAGAGAGGGAGAGAGAATAGAATATTAGTCATCCATAGAAGATAATGAGATCTTGCCATTGGTGACAACATGGATGGACCTAGAGGGTATTATATTAAGTGAAATAAGTCAGGCAGAGAAAGACAAATACCATATGATTTCACTGATATATGGAATCTAGAAAACTAAATGAACAAACAGCAGAAGCAGACCCATAAGTACAAAGAACAAACTGATGTTTGCCAGAGCAGGGTAGAGAGATGGTCAAATGGGTGAAGGACAGTGAAAGAAACATGAATGGTGATAGATGGTAGCTACCCCTGTTGTAAGCATAGCTTAATGTATAGACTCCAAATCACTGTTATACACCTGAAACTAATGTAATGTTGTATGTCAATGATACATCAATAAAAATTCAAGAACTATATATATATACATATATATATATAAAATATAGTTAGTATATAATTATCCTACATTTGTCTATATGGGCATATAAATAAAGAATTTTTGGACAATGGATAATAGTTACTTCTCAGATATGTGCCTTTTTTTTTTGCTTCAATGTGTTTATCTTTATTATTTTCATCACAAAAATGAGTGTATATTATTTTAACAGCTATTTTAAAGTATTTGGAGGGAAAGATTATTCATGGCATTAGTACAATCTATGTACTATTAGACAAGTTAATAAAATACAGTGAATGAACAGTATGATTTTCAATTCAGTGAATATACATAATGTCCATGAAAAAGGTATGAAATAGCCAATAAAACGTTCATAGCAAAATAATCTGTGTGAATGCATATTTAAACTTTTTTTTCTTATTTTAAAGTTTTTTTTTATTTTTGAAAGCAAATTTACAATCAAATTGTGAGAAAAATATTAAACATGCATTTGAAAATAGAGCATAAAATATTAGGAATAAAATAAAATAAATATTAGGAATTTATTTGGGAATGAAAAGCCACATACCTTATTAGCACCACAAACAGTTCCTTCTTTTACCCACATCATTTCACCATCTCTAGAATTATGTGGAAAATCCAAAGCAACACAGAGGTGTCCAGTTATATTGGCATAAATAACAGTGGCATTTGGAATTTTAATTATTTCTTCCCTTTTATATTGACATATTAATTTTCCACACGGCAGATCCCTATAATTTATGAATAAATTAAATCATTAGATTTCAATAAAAAGAAATATTAGAATATCATTTATAAAGCAAAAAGATTTAGGTAAAGCATTTAAGGCTTGCAAAAACATGCATGCAATTAATTGTAAATATCAAAAAGTATAAAGGCTTTGCTTGCATTGTTAAAAATAACTGAATATTTTAATAATTTTTAACTATTTCCCAGTTAGCCTGATCACTTTTTTGGTAATAATTCCTTCACTCTTTTTTTGATTTGTAAAGATAAGCAATTCCAAGATTATTCTATTTTTAAAAATTAGTAAAGTTGGTAAAGTTTATCTAATACCAGTCTTATTGGATTTTCTTTTCAATTGTTCAAACATAATACCTACTCTCAGAATTATGGGTCCCAAACAGACAAGACATTGAGACTCACATTCAGAAAGCATTATACACAATAAATATTAAAATAAAACCATGAAAGATACATCATAAAGATAGTGTTGTGAAATACAGAAAAAGTGATAAAAGTAATGAAAACAGAAAAAAGCATTAAAAGCAAAAGAACAATTATAAAATTTAAGATTGACTTCCCAAGAAAAACAGTGACCAGAAGATTATTGAATGACAGACTAAAAAAAGAAACAAATTGTCTTCCCACTCTATATGCAGAAAAAATATCTTTCAAAATGAAACATGGCATTTTCAGACAATAATTAAGAAAATTTGTCACCAGCAGTCCTGAACTAAAGAAAATATAAACAAAGTTCTTCACACTGAAAGGAACTTATCCTAGATGGAAGCTTACAGAAGTACAAAATGTATATAACTCTATCAGATTGAGGAAGTCCCTTTTTATTCCTAGTTAGATGACAATATTTATCATGGATCAGTACTAGATTTTGTGATAAGTTAGACACAGAACCAAGAACATTGTGCTAATAAATCTAAATGAGGGGGCTATGGGATAAAGAGAGAAGATATATTTAAATTATCTACCCCCAAAACAAATATAGAACTGGGCAAATTTGTCAAAACAACCATTTCAGGGCTATAGAAACTGATCAAAACAAATAAAAAAGTGAGAATCATTTATGAAAAGCTGCCATAAAACCAAGTAAGAATAGTGGGAGTTGTGTTCTTTTTTGATGAGTCTGCTCCTATGCCCTCTCCCAAATCGGTTGATGCTATTATTTTACTAGGGCAGGGCTGGTCATGAAAACCTTTAAATTAAATGTCAGAGGAATAGTTCTAGACTTGGTGAAGAGGACAAATAATCTCACCCATCAATACTTTGAATAAAAGTAGTAATAAGGTAGGAAAAGAATGTAAAACCAGAAGCACTGTGAGCCCAAGGTTGAGATCTCAATTGGCATTAGTCAGCTATTAAAGGTTTGTTTGTTCAACAATTAAAATCCCATGTGATCTGACAGATCAGACAGAAATTAAAGGCATGATCCTGGAAATAGTAGTTCCACAAAGGGTAGTGATAAACTCTCCTTATATCACATCCCTAGCTGACAGGGAGGCTACATGTATGTGCTGGAGGAACCTCAGAAAGACTGAAGAGAAGCTACACCAGTGAAAACTTTATATTTGCCTATAATCTAAATGTGCTCCCCAATTATAAAGAAAAGCCTAAAACCACATGGTTCTAGAGATAAGTTCTATGAAATGAATAAAGAAAAAAGTAATTCTACACAAATATTGACAGAAAGTGAGAAATCAATCAGTGTAAAACACCACATTAATAAAAGAAAGGAAAAGAACCATATGATCATTTCAATAGATGCAGAAAAAAAGCATTCAACAAACTACAACATCCATTCATGATAAAAACCCTCAACAAAGTAGGGTTAGAGGGAACATACCTCAATGTAATCAAGGCCATTTATGAAAAACCCACAGCTAATATCATCCTCAATGGGGAAAAACTGAGAAAGCTTTCTTTCTCTATAGTCAGGAACAAGACAGAGATGTTCACTCTCAACCGTGTTATTTAATGTAGTACTGGAAGCCTAGCCACAGCAATCAGACAAGAAGAAGAAGAGGAAGAGGAAGAGGAAGGAGAAGAGGAAGAAGAAGAGGAGGAACAACAACAACAACAACAAGAACGAGAGGGGGAGAAGGGGGAGGGGGCAAAAGGGGGGAAGAGAGGGAAAGAAGGGGAGAGGAAAAAAAGAAAAAAGAAAAGAGAAAGAAAGAGAGAGAGAAAGAAAAAAAAGAAATAGAGAAACAAAGAAAAGGCATCTAAAGCAGCAAGGAAGAAATAAAACTTTCACTATTTGCAGATGACATGATACTGTATAGAAAAGACCTGAGACTCCAAGAAACTGATAGTACTGATACACAAATTCAGTAAAATCACAGGATACAAAATCAATGTACAGAAACCTGTCACATTTTTATACAAAAATAATGAAGCAGCAGACAGAGAAAATAAAGATTCAATCCCATTTACAATTGCACCAAAAAACTATAACTTACCTAAGGATAAACCTAAACAAAGAGGTGAAATACCTATACTCTGAAAAGTATAAAACACTGATGAAAGAAATTGAAGATGACACAAAGAAATGGAAAGACATTCCATGCACATGGATTGGAAGGACAAATATTGTTAAAATGTCTACATTACCCAAAGCAATCTAAACATTCAGTGCAATCTCTATCAAAACACCACCAGCATTTTTCACAGAACTAGAACAAACAATCTTAAAATTTTTATGGAATTGCAAAAGACCCTGAATATCCTAAGCAAATTTGAAAGAGAAAAGCAAAAGCTGGAAGCATCATAAGTCCGGACTTCAAGTTATATTATGAAGCTGTAGTAATCAAAACAGTATGGTACTAGCATGAATCAATAGAACAGAATAGAAAACCCAGAAATGAACCCATAACTATATGGTCAATTAATCTTTAACAAAGCAGGAGGGAATATACAATGGGAAAAAGACAGTCTCTTTAAGGAATGGTGTTGGGGAAACTGGACAGCTCCCTGCAGAAGAATGAAACTGGACCACTTTCTTACACGATACACAAAAATAAATTCAAAATGAATGAAAAACCTAAATGTGAGACAGGAATACCAAAATCCTAGAGAAAAAATAGGCAGTAACTTCTTTGACACTGGCCACAGCAACTTCTAACTACATATGTCTTCTGAGGGAGGGAGAACAAAAGAAAAAAAAATCCACAAAAAATCACTATCAGACTTCAGCAAAATAAAAAGCTTCTACACAGTAAAGGAAGTAACAAAACTAAAAGGCAACCTTTGGAATGGGAAATGTTTGCAAATGCCATGTCTGATAAAGGGTTGGTATCCAAAATATATAAATGACTAATACAACTGAACACTCAGAAAACAAATAATCCAGTTAAAAAATTGGCAGAGATATGAATAGACATTTTTTCCAAGGAAGATGTATGGATGGATAACAGACACTTGAAAAGGTGCTCCACATCACTGATCAAGGAAATGCAAATCAAAACTACAGTGAGATGTCACCTCACACAGGTCAGAATGGCTCAAGTCAATAACACAAGAAACAATTGATTTTGGTGAGGATATGGAGAAAGGGGAATCTCTTGCACTGTTGTTAGGAATGCAAACTGGTACAACCACTCTGGAAAACAGTATGGAAGTTCCTCAGGAAGTTAACAATGGAATTACCCTATGATCCAGCAATTGCACTACTAGGTATTTACCCAAAGGATACAAAAATACTGATTCAAAGGGATATATGCATCCCAATATTGACAGTGGCTTTATCTACAGTAGCCGAACCACAGAAATTAGCCCAAGTATCCATCAACTGATGAATGGGTAAAGAAGTATGAGATATATATAATGGAATATATACATATATAAAATGGAATATGACTCAAAGCTATAAAAAAGAATGAAATCTTGCCATTTGCAATAATGTGGATTGAGCTAGAGTATTAGGCTAACAGATAACATATGATTTCACTCATATATGCAAATTAAGAAACAAAACAAATGAACATGGGGGAAAAGAGAGAGAAAGAGGAAAACCAAGAAACAGACTCTTAACTAGAGAACAAATTGATGGTTACTAGTGGGGTGGTGGGTGGAGGGAGATGGGTTAAATAGGTGATGGGATTAAGGAGTGCACTTGTTGTGAGGAGCACGTGTTGTATATAAGTGTTGAGTCACTAAATTGTATACTTAAAACTAATATACTGTATGTTAACTGGAGTTTAAACAAAAACTTAGGGGCGCCTGGGTGGCACAGTCGTTAAGCATCTGCCTTTGGCTCAGGGCATGATCCCAGCATTCTGGGATTGAGCCCCACATCAGGCTCCTCCACTAGGAGACTGCTTCTTCCTCTCCCACTCCCCTGCTTGTGTTCTCTCTCTCGTTGGCTGTCTGTCTCTGTCAAATAAATAAAATATTTAAAAAATAAAAAATAAAAATAAATAAATAAAACAAAACATTAAGATTTCAAGAGCTAAAGTTAGATAAACAGAAGTAAATGAATTATATATTGTGAGTTATCACTATTTAAGGTATACGCAATATTTTAACAAATCGGGTATCTTGAAAATAATGTGAGCATCTATTTATAGTATATGTTATGCCATAAAATTTTTATTTGGCTTATGAATTGTTTTGGAGGTTCCAAATTCTACCACATACCCACTGATATATCAGAGGATTCAACAAATTGTCCTGCACCAAAAGTGGCAGGGGAGACAAACACCAGCCCAACTATATACTTGTTCTCAAAATAAATTCCTAATCAGCAAAATCTTAGCAATGATGAAAATAAAGATATCTTAGAGCAATTTTTTATGGCCTGACTTTTTCTGCCTTTGGGCAAAAAAGGAAAATGAAAAAGAGAAAAGCAGCTTTTGATGTTCAGGTGAAAGAATTAACAGCAAGGCATTAGAGTTGATATGAGTTGACTTGCACCTATAGCTAGATCATTGTGCCTAACTGTTGAATATAAGGAATTTTAGGAATATCAACCTTAAGCCAAGTTACTCTGTGGCCATGATGGGTCAAGACAAAGAGAAACCTGCTCCATAAATTATGTCTTGAATATAGAGAGACAAGACATAAACATGGTCCAAACAACAAAATTACCAAACGTCCCTCTCATCCAGCTGATATGAGTGACTGTTGCTCATTATCAATTATCAATGACAACTTCAACTTCTCTCCAGTCGTTCTTCTTTATATGTAAGATTTTTTGAGGTACCCAGTCATAAAACTACCTTCACTTTCTGAAAACATCCAATTCAGAAGAAAGATCCACTTCCTAAAATCCTGTTGCAAATCGAAGTCCCATAAAAATTTTCTAAAACTTTGGAACAAAGATGTCCCACAGTTTCCCATGGAGTTTCACTGATTGGT
The DNA here is from genome assembly GCF_002007445.2 of Ailuropoda melanoleuca. Lineage (NCBI taxonomy): Eukaryota > Metazoa > Chordata > Mammalia > Carnivora > Ursidae > Ailuropoda > Ailuropoda melanoleuca. The sequence goes on from NC_048235.1 coordinate 32,723,545, forward strand.
ACATGTAATAAACCCAACTTGTGCAACTACAGTTGTGTTCCTGTGGTCTTTGGCTGGAAGGCATTGACACAGAACCTGATCTAAACTCATTTCTACAAAGAGTGGGTTAAAGTGGATTCCAGTAAGGGTAGAATTCTAATCTGAAACACACACACACACGCACACACACAAGGCACTGTAATTTAACCAGGAAGGGAAGAATTATATGAGAATAGAGCCTTAAAAATTGGAACTAAGTCAAGAGATATTATGGATTAAGATTTTTTAAATTCAATACAGAACATTCAATCTCTTAGCTTGAATAATCAGAGTGCAGAACTAAAAAATGGGCCTCATGTTAATTAGGTGACTGGAAATTTAAAGGTACTCAGCACTAAAGTGTGCATAAACTTCATCCTAAATCCTGGCAGACCACTGAACTAAGCATGTGCAGTGAAGACACCAGGGAGTTCATAAGAAGCATCTTAAGAGGCATAAAGAAATGAACAGTATTTCAGCTGCTGCTCACAGAGAGGTATTGTTTATAGTATAAGTCCAACTATGTTAAATTCCTTCCATAACAAAATTCTACAGCATTCAGAAAACATAAATGAATGCAAAGTTTCCATTACATATTACTCATAGTATACAATATAAAGTCAAAAAAAATTCTAAAAATAAAATGTGACATAGTCAAGGAGCAAATAAATCACTAGATATCAATTTCAAAATGACGTAAATATTGCAATTTTCAGAGAAGCACTGTATAGCAGCTAATATAAACATATCACTGATTTAAAGGAAAATACAGTCATGATAGCTTGAAGGGTTTTTTTAGTCAATATATGGAATCTTTGTACATAATTTTAGCAATTGTGAAATGACCTCTATGTATTTTGAGCTGGAACATATAAGAAGGCATCTTATCAATGTACTAAAATGTACTTTGTGGTGTTTAATAAAAAATAAAATTATCACTTTAAGTTCATGTTTTAAATACAGAGATATACGTGAACATATAAATAATTGTGTTATACATGTATGTGCATATATTACATGTATGTTCTAGCTCTATTGATTAAGAGGGCTTAGAGGTAATGAAAGACAGTGGAAGTAAGCACACCCAGTGCCCAGATATTTATTTTTTAAATATTATTCTCTACTAAAACGTTTATGGGCTACTTGGATAAATAGCTGAATCCAGAGTAGAGGTAGGAAAAGTATAACAGAACCTAGAAGATTTTGTGCTAGAAAAATTTGGAAGTTCTTAAAGATTCATATACACTTTTGAAAAAAACAGTGTGGCCAAATAAAAGAAACTCTCAGTAGCCAAACTGAGACAATTTGAAAAAGAATCAGAATAAATAATAACAGTAATGTATTCTATACTATTGAGGAAAATAACAATTGCTGAGTATGAATTGACATAAATAAACACATAAACAAACAAACAAATAATTATAGTGAAGGGAATACTTCCTACAGTACATTTCTAGTTTAAAAGCAGAGTCAATAATGGAGTTAGAAATCATCAATGGATTTTAAATTCAGTGGACCAAAGTTTGAAGAGGAACAAAGTATGTCCATGGTTTCAGTATAATTTAACCTAAAATATCCAAGATTGAGAAAAAATGCCATGTACCCTTTAAAAATTTCACCAAAGCATATATCACTTCAGTCATAAGCATGCCAAAATGCTTAAAATGAATCTAATTACAAAAAATATCCATCAAAACCAAATTGAGGGAAATCTTTAAAACAATTACTCCGTAGCATTAAAAAAAAAAACCTATGGAAAAGAAAAAATTAAAACAAAGAAAATTTTCTAGATTAAAGCGCATTATGATAAATACATTATGATATTAGATTAGACAAATACATTAGATAAAAGACACTTTGACTAAATGCAAATATATGACTGGATTTGAAAAATCCTTGCCTTCCTGAAAAAGCAAAATAACTCTAAATACTTCACTGAGACAATTATAGAAGTTTTAATATGAACCATATTTTATAGCTACAATATAGTTTTGTTAAGAAAATATCTTTATTGTCAGGAAAGACACGTTATTTATTTAGGGGTAAAGAAGAATAGTTTTCAATATTCTTTCAAATGGTTTAGGAAAATCATTTTGAAGACAGGAGAGGAAAGTTGGAAAAAGGATAAAGCAAAAGGGCAAAATGTAAACAATTGGTAAACCTTGGTAAATGCGTATGGGGAATCTGTACTATTCATGCAGACTAGAAGGGTTTTACAGAATTTTTACTTTTCCTATCAAACCAACTTTGAAATTATATCAAAATAAAATATTATAATAACAGTAACATTCTAGTTCTCATATATATATTAATTATAAAATTTAATAATTAACTCCCATATAGTGCATACTGTGTGTCAGTTCCACTCTAAATACTCTCAATAGAGTATCTAAATTCCACACTGGCATCAGCCCAGTGGTATTAGTGGAATTAATATTCACATTTTACATATCGGAAAAATGAAGCACATATCACACAAGTAGGTAAGCAGTGGGATTGGGATTTGAAAGAAAAATGTATGGCTATAGAGCACATGTTCTTAAACACAGTGCTTTACTTACTGGATAGTACAAATTCATACATTTTCATTTCCTCACTACAAGGAAATATGCTCATCCTTTGTAAAATTAAAATGACAGTGTGCAAAATAAGAATGAGCAGTCTGTCTAATGTTTTTAATGTACCTATACAAATTAAACACTCTGAGGGAAGGTGCAAGGGATAAGCAAATATATGAGAAAAAGCAGCATAAATATTCTGTATTAAAGACATTTATAATTTATAGTCTTACTTCATGATCAAGTAATATTTTGATTACTCATAAGCTTAATTATCTGGTGGTATTTTCTAATTTAAAGCAATAAATAGAGTTTCTCAGATAGATTTCTTAAAACATACTTAGTTTGACACTTTTTGTATCCTGAAGGACCTGAACCACAGTTTCCAGATTGATCAGTCTTAGAATTAAGGTAAATATAACACTCTTCAGGACCAAAATCTGCATCTGAAAAAAATGTGTAGTTAGTCATATTGAGCTTCTATTAATTTAAAATAATTTATGAATATATTTGAAATTCTGAAATAGTTTAAGATATATTGTAGAAAATATGATCATAACAAATTGAAAACAAAACTAGATTTAAGATAACACAAAATCATTTCAATGAAATAATTAAAAATTGAAAGCATTCTGATCTACTATCCAAAAAGATATCTTTAATTTAACCATGGTGCACAGTTTATTTTGCTTATTTTTTGTAAGTCTAGATATCTATAAGTGTATAAGAAACTAAAAATTGATTTATTGGTCAAGAACCTATTTTGCATAAATGTCTTTTCAAGTCAAACTAAGAAACTAATATCTTACTTTTGCATCAGATTTTCCAAAGACACAAATCTTGGGGAATCATAATTTTTACATTCACTACCCAATCCATGCACAAGATGTGTTCAATTCTCATAAGAGCTAATCTGCTTAAAGAGCAGTTTATTTATTATAACCTCCATTAGTTCTACTGTAGTGGAAAGATTAACCCAAAACCTTTGATAGGAAGATTTAACCACTGCATTGTGGTGCTGAAGAAAAATGGCACACCTAAGAGGATCCACGATGGACATCGGGATCTCAGCTGAAAATCCTACGGGCTCTAGTGAACTGAAAATAAGCAGGGTTTTTTTGTTTTGTTTTTTGTTTTGCTTTGTTGTTGTTGTTGTTTTTATCCTAGAGATCATTTGCAAGCCTGGTTATGGGTGAGAAGTCAAAATTATATGTTAAGCTAGTGAAGCAGGCCATTGATGGTGGACATAAAAATAGGCCAAAGTCGAAAGATTTTTATAGCTATAGTTATAAAATTAAAGATCCAAGGGGCCTCAACATATAGTTTCTTCTCCCCTCAAAGCTTTTTCCTGTTTCTAAACATGTGAAAAGCAGAAGATTCAGAAGATTCAACCAAAAGAGATTCTTAACTATAGGAAACAAAACTGAGGGGCAACTGGGTGATGGACATTAAGGAGGGAAGTTGATGTAATATACAACTTGGTGTTTATACAACTGTTGAACCATTAAACTAGCAATACACTATAAGTTAATTAATTGATTTTAAATACATTTTTTAAATAACAAAATAAAATAAAATATAAGGAGATGACTTCCATAAAGCAGTTTGGATTTTTCAGCAGTTTCTGTGTTGTGCTTACATATCTGCCAAGGGAAGGAGTCTCAGTAAATAAAACAACTCTCAATTGAAAACCCTGAAGTGTTATGCCATAGAAACAGCAGTGAACTAAATAGATGGAACTTTATTTAAACTCTAACCAAAGCTTAATACATATCAGTTTCAGATTTAATTAAAGTGATTACTCTCTCATTTCATACACTTAACAGAAGAAAAAGATGGATAATAATAATATCTTACAAAAAGCATTTTAAACTGAAAGCAGGGATTCAAAAAAGGAAAAAATTGAAGAAAACAAAAAAAATTTAACTAGAAATGTGTCTTTCTCATTCAAGAAAAAAATATAAGATAAAAACATCTACCTATATTAAAATAGTTGAGAAAAAGAACAATGAGACATATATATGAAAATTAATTACAAAGGATATAAATATGCAAGAAAGAAAAGTATCAAAAATGAATATATTGAAGTAATTTTGTGGAGAGGGAATTAAATATACATTAAAATTTTAAGAAAATCTGTATAATAATACAGTATTTACACCAGAGTTCCAAGAAACTCATGGAACATTAAGAAGAATTAAGCATACAGACATACACAAATACACCCAAACATGTGATATGAAGACTGGTTAAAAAAAAAAAATAGGGAAAATCCTGATAGCTCAAAGGGAAAACAGACACAACTTAAGAGTTTCTTTAGAAAGTATGGAAACCATGTAACAATAGAGTAACATCTTTAAAATGCTAATGGGGTTAGAGGTTTTAATTCAAGATGGCAAGGTAGGAATATTCTGAACTCACCACCTTCACGGGCACACCAAATCTTCAACTCCATATGGAAAAATTTAATCTCAAAAAAAACCTAAAAACTAACTGAGCAACTCCTACACACTGGACAAAGGAGAAAAAAACCCTCTTAAAACTTGGTAGAAGCGGAGGCACAGATGCCACCCCGGCATAGTGACCCACAATCGTGAATGTATATAAACCCAGAGCAATAACACAAAGAAAGCTGGAGTGCCTATACCAACATCACAAAAATGCAGTATAAGAAAAAAAATTGTTACTAAAGACAAAGAATTTTTACAATGACAAGAGAGTCAACCAGTGAAAAAATATTACAGTTATAAACGTGTTCCCTAAGAACAAAGCACCAAAATCTATGAATTAAAAACTGGCAGAAGGAATAGACAAAAATAATACCTGACTTTTATCAGCTTTCAATAGTGGACAGAACAAATAGATCAGTAAGGAAATACAAAATTAAAACACTATAAATGAACTAGACCTAAAAGATATCTGTAGAACACTTTACCCAACAATAGCAAGATACATATTCTTCTCCATGCATATGTGAGCCCAAGACAGTCTAAAGAAATTGAAAAGGACTGAAATCATATGAATTATGTTCTCTGAATACCATGGAATTCAATGAAAAATCAAAAATAAAAGTACATTAGGGAATGTACAAACATGAGAATTAAAAAACACACTCCTAAATAACCAAAGCACCAAAGAAAAAAAAATCTCATGGGAATTTAGAAAATACTTTAAAATGAGTAGGAATAAAAATATGACATACAAAAATTTATGAGAAACATTGAAAGCAGTATTTAGAAACTGATATCAGTAAGTGTTTAAAATAGGAAAGAATATTTCAAATTAATAACCTAGAAATCCATCTTTAGATACTAACAAAAAATTCTAAGCATAAAGTAAACACAAAGAAATAAATAAAAGGATTATAGCAGAAAACAATACAATAAAAAATAGACAAATGACAGAGAAAAATCAATGAAACCAAAATTTTGTTCTTTGAAAAGATCAACAATGCTGATGAATTTGAATTATTAAATCAGGAAATTGCCTGCAATGAAAAGGCTGAGTGCAGATGACTTCACTGGTAAATTCTCCAAAATTCTCAGACAATTAATACAATACATTACTGATTATTCCCAAAAATATGGGTAAGGAATTCTTTTGCCTCATACAGTGCAAATTATCAAAACAACTCAAGCCATTTCAAAAAAGAAAAAAAAATATTAGAACAATATCTCTCACAAATATAGACATAAAAATTTCAAAAAATCTACAGAATTTAAAAAACAAAACAAACAAACATGGTAGGTAGGGGAAGAGAGAAAAACAAAGAAGCTGACCCTTAACTATAGAAAACAAACTGATGGCTACCAGAGGGGAGGTGGGTGAGTGGATGGGTTAAATAGGTGATGGGGATTTAGGAGCACACCTGCTATGATGAGCACTGGTTGTTGCATGGAAATGTTGAGTCACTTTATTGTACACCTGAAACTAATAATTAACTGTATTAATTAACTGAAATTGAAATAAAACCTTTAAAAAAAACTATAGATTAATGCCCTTAATGGGTAGTGATTTAAAAAACCTCAACAAAATGCTAGTAAACTGAATTCTAAAGCATATTAAAAGCATTATACTTCAGGGTTCCTGGGTGGCTCGGTCAGTTAGGTGTCTGCTCAGGTCATGATATCAGGGTCCTGAGATTGAGCCCCATGTCAGAAAGACTGCTTCTCCTTCTCCCTCTGTCAACTCCCCCTGCTTGTGCTCTATCTCTCTCAAATAAATAAATAAAAGCTTTTAAAAATTTTTTAAATAAAAAATAAAATAAAAGCATTACACTTCATTTACCAAGTGAGACTTATTCCTAGAATTCAAGGATGATTCAACATACAAAAAAAGTCGATATTATACACCAAAATAACAGTTATTATAAAGGGGCTAAAACAAAAATCTTGTCAATTGATGCAAAAAAAAGCATATGAAAAATCCAATACATTTTAATGATAAAAATATTAACTAGAAGAAGAAGGAAAGTCCTTCAATATAATAAAGACTATCTATAAAAAACACAATTAACATAATACTCTATGGTGAAAAATGTAAACCTTTTCCTGTAATGACAAGGAGCAACACAAGGATGTAAGATTTTATCACTTATTTAATGTAGTAGAAGTCCTAATCAAGAGCAAGAGGCAAGTAAAAGAAAAAATAGGCACCTAAATTGGAAAAGAAAAAGTAAAATTATCTCTGTTCACAGCTGCCATGATTTCATATACACAGAAAACCCTAAGGATTTTACACACACACACACACACACAGACACACCACACACACACACACACAAACTTACAAACACACAAACTAATAAATTCAGCAAAGTTTCAGGATACAAAATTAACACATGAAAATCAATTGTAATTTTATACATCAGCAATTGAAAATCCCAAATGAAATTAAGTAAACAATTTTATTTATCAGTGTATCAAAAAGAAAAAAAATCTTATAAGTAAAATTAACCACAGAAATAAAATTTGTAAAATGAAACCCACAAAATGTTGCAAAGAAAATTAAAGAAAACACACCAAAAAATGGAAAGTTATCCCATGTTTATGGCTTGGAAGACAAACTATTAAGATGGCAATCTCACCCAAAGTGATCTACAGCTCCAAAGCAAACCTTATCAAAATACCAAAATATCTCCACAGAAATAAAAAAAATCCATCTGAAAATCTGTATGGAATATCAAGGGCCTCAAATAGAAAAAATAATCTTGAAAATGGAGAACGAACTTGGAGGTCTCATACTTCCTGATTCAAAAACTTACCACAAAAGCTACAATATCAAAACAATGTATATTGGCATACTAGAATTAAAGACAGATATACACACCAATAGAATAAAATAGACACCCCAGAAGTAAATCCTTTCATATATGTCTAATAATTTTTGATAAGGATACCCAAACCATTCAGTTGGAAAGGACAGTCTTTTCAACAATTTGTGTTAAGAATATTGGATATACACATGCAAAAGAATGACGTTAAACACTTACTTACATATTCTAAAAATAACACAAAATGGATTAGATACATAAATGTAAGAGCTACAATTAGAAAATTCTTTTTAAAAAATGATGGCGATTAAGGAGTGCACTTGTTTAGATGAGCACTGGGTGTTGTATATAAGTGTTGAATCACTAAATTGTACACCTGAAACTAATATTACACTGTAGGTTAACTAACTGGAATTTAAATAAAAACTTTAAAATCTTTTTTTATTTGTGTATAGTTGACATACAATGTTACATTACTTTCAGGTATACAACATAGTGATTCAACTTCTTTATGCATTATGCTAAAAACTATAAATCTCTTAAAAGAAAATATAGAGGAAAAACTTTTTGACATTGGATTTGGCAATTATTTCTTGGATATGATGCCAAAAGCATAGGCAACAAAAGAAAATATAGATCAAAAATTTAAAAACATTTGTACATGAAAATCAACAGTGAAGCTAACTTCAATGGATATGTAGTTTCAGTTTAGAAAATTTAAAAAATTTCTGGGGATGGATAATGGTAATGTTTGTAAAGTAATGTGAATACACTTAATGACACTGAACTGTACACTTAAAAATGGTAAAAATGTTTTCATGTCATGTATTTTTTTCACAATAAAAAGAAATTTTCAAGTATATACCAACAATCCATCAATATAAAAAAAAAGGATAATACAAAAAGCCTACGGCAAATATCATTCTCAATGGGGAAAAGCTGAAAGCATTTTCCTTAAGATCAGGAACACGACAAGGATGCCCACTCTCACCATTATTGCTCAACATAGTATCAGAAGTCCTAGCAAAGCAATCAGACACCAAAAAAGAATGAAAGGTATTCAAATTGGCAAAGAAGAAGTCAAACTCTTTCTCTTCACAGATGACATGATACTTCATATGGAAAACCCAAAAGTCTCCACCGCCAAATTACTAGAATTTATAGAGCAATTCAATAATGTGGCAGGAAACAAAGTCAAAGCTCAGAAATCAGTTGCATTTCTATACACAAACAATGAGACTGAAGAAAGAGGAATTAGGGAATCGATTCCATTTACAATAGCCCCAAAAATCATAAGATATCTTAGAATAAACTTAACCTAAGAGGTAAAATATCTATACTCTAGAAAGTACAGAACACTGATGAAAGAAATTGAAGAAGACACTAAAAGATGGAAAAACATTCCATGCTCATGGATCAGAAGAATAAACATAGTTAAAATGTCTATGCTACCCAGAGCAATCTACACTTTCAATGCCATCGGGATCAAAATACCAATGATATTTTTCAAAGAGCTGGAACAAACAATCCTAAAATTTGTGTGGAGCCAGAAAAGACCCCAAATCACCAAGGAAATGTTGAAAAAGAAAAACAAAGCTGCGGGCATCACAGTGCCTGATTTCATGCTATACTACAAAGCTGTGATCACAAAGACAGCATGGTACTGGCACAAAAACAGACATATAGGCCAATGGAACAGAACAGAGATTCCAGAAATGGACCCTCGGGTCTGTCCACTAATCTTTGACAAAGAAGGAAAAAACATCCAGTGGAAAAAGGACAGTCTCTTCAATAAATGGTGCTGGGAAAATTGGAAAGCTATATACAAAAGAATGAAACTTGACCAATCTCCCACACCATACATAAAGGTAAACTCCAAATGGATGAAAGACCTCAATGTGAGACAGAAATCCATCAAAATCATAGAGGAGAACACAGGCTGTAACCTCTTCAACATTGGCCACAGCAATTTCTTTCATGACATGTCTCCAAAGGCAAGAGAAACAAAAGAAAAAATGAACTTGTGGGACTTCATCAAGATAAAACATTTCTGCACAGAGAAGGAAACAGTCATGAAAACAAAGAAGCAACCCACAGAATGGGAGAAGATATTTGCAAATGAAACTACAGATAAAAGGCTGTTACCCAAGATCTATAAAGAACTTCTCAAACTCAATACACGAGAAACAAATAAACAAATCAAAAAATGGGCAGAATATAGGAACAGACATTTTTCCAATGAAGACATAGAAATGGCTAACAGACACATGAGAAAATGTTCAAAATCATTAGCCATCAGGGAAATTCAAATCAAAACCATATTGAGATACCACCTTACGCCAGTTAGAATGGAAAAATTGACAAGGCAAGAAACAAATGTTGGAGAGGATGTGGAGAAAGGAGAACCCTCTTACACTGTTGGTGGGAATGCAAGTTGGTACAGCCACTTTGGAAAACCGTGTGGAGGTCCCTCAAAAAGTTAAAAATAGATCTACCCTTTGACCCAGCAATTGCACTACTGGCTATTTACCCCAAAGATACAGAAGTAGTGAAGAGAAAGGCCATACACACCCCAATGTTCATAGCAGCATTGTCCACAACAGCTAAACTGTGGAAGGAGCCAAGATGCCCTTCAACAGATGAATGGATAAAGAAGATGTGGTCCATATATACAATGGAGTATTACTCAGCCATCAGAAAGAACGATTACCCAACATTTGCAGCAACATGGATGGGACTGGAGGAGGCTATGCTAAGTGAAATAAGTCAAGCAGAGAAAGACAATTATCATATGGTTTCACTCATTTATGGAACATAAGAAATAGCAGGGATATCGGTAGGAGAAGGAAGGGAAGAATGAAGGGGGGGTAAAGAGAAGGGAGAATGAACCACGAGAGACTATGGACTCTGGGAAACAAACTGAGGGCTTCAGAGGGGAGGGGGGTGGGGGATTGGGATAGGCCGGTGATGGGTATTAAGGAGGGCACGTATCACATGGAGCACTGGGTGTTATACATGAACAATGAATCATGGAACACTACATCAAAAACTAATGATGTACTGTGTGGTGCCTAACATAACATAATAAAAAAATTTTTAAAAAAAGATAATACGCCATGGTGAAGTGGTATTTTTTCCAGAAATGCAAGGCTGGAAATTATTTATTGTAATATACTATATCAATAAACTAAAGGACAAAAAAATGATCATTGCAACAAACACAGAAATGGACAAGATAATCTAGCATTCAACTCTTGATTAAAAAAAAAACTTAGCAATGTGGCTAACAGAAGTGGAACTTCCTTAACCTAATAAGGAGGATTATGAAAAACCATAGTTAACATCATCCTTAATAATGAAAAACTCAATGCTCAACCCCTAAGATAGGGAACAAGTCAGAATATATGCCCTGAGTACTTCCACTCAATATTGTACTGGAAGTACTAATCAGGAAAAATAGCCAAGAAGAAAAAACAAAAGGCATATAGATTGTAAATTAAGAAATTAAAATATATCCATTTCCTAAGATATTTTCTGATATATAGAAATTCTAGAAATCCACAAAACATACTTACTAGAATTAATAAAGAATTTTAGCAAGGTTGCAAGATAAAGGTTCAGTATTCAAAATCAACTGATATCTATGCACTAGTAATGAACAATGAAATTTGAAAAAAATCCTATTTATAATAACATCAAAAAGAATATCAAGAAATATATTTAACAGAAGAAGTATAGAGCTTGTATACTGATAATTAATTACAAAACTATAAAACGTTTAGTTAAAATTAACTAAGTAAGATACAAATATTGGAAAAACATTGCATGTCTATGGATTGGTAGCCTTAATATAGTTGATGTAACATTACACCTCAAACTGATGTACAAATTCAACACAAAATTACTATCAAAATTCCACAGCTGACTTTTTTGCAGAAATTGACAAGTTGATCCTGTAATTCAAGAAATGCAAGAGTCCTAGGATATCCAAGATAACCTTAAAAAGAAAAAAAAATTGGATTGCTCACATCCCTGATTTCTAAACTACAAAGCTACAGTAACCAAGGCAGTGTGCTACTGACATAAGCATATGCACGTGTAGATCAATGGAGTAGAACTGATGGTCCAGAAATAAACCCTTATTTTTACAATCAAGTGATTTTTCAACAGAAATGCCAAGTCAATTAAATGGGGAAGTAATCATCTGTTCAACAGTGATGCTGAAACAATTGGGTACCCACACGCTAAAGAATTAAGTTGGAACCATTTTTCACACCATATACAAAACTAACTCAAAATGGATTCTAGACCCAAATTTAAGAGGAAAACATATAAAACTCCCAGAAAAAATGGGGGGGGTGAATCAGCACCTTGGATTAAGCAATGCTTTCTTGTTTATAACACCCAAATCACAAGCAGACACACAAAAAAAAGTAGATAATTTGAACCTCATGAGAATTAAAACTTTGCATTTCAAAGGTGGCTATCAGAAAAGGGATGACATAATCTACACAAAGAAATAAAAGATTTGCAAAACATGAATTTAGCAATAAACTGAATACAGATTAAATAAAGAACTATTACAGCTCAAAAATTAAAAAGACAACCCAGTTAAAAAAAAATAGCTGACTAGGATGTAAACAGATATCTCTCCAAAGAAGACATTCGAATGGTCAATAAGCACATGGAAAGATGCTCATCATTAGTCTTTAGGTAAATGCAAATCAAAGCCACAAGATACCACTTTACACTCATTAGGTCATCGACAGAATAACATGGATATCAATTCAACTAAAATTAATGTAGGAGTTAATTTATTAATCTGGTCTTAAGTTCATATGGAGGAGAACCATGTCAACACGTATGAAGAAGATACAAAAGCCTAAGATGACTTATGTTTGAGATATTGACATAATTATAAATGGAGAGAAATTAAAATACTGTAAGATTGGCAAGGTGGAGAAAAATGACCGAGAGCATGAGAAACATTCACATTTTTAGGTTTAAAAACAACCAACCAGCCAAACACACACTTAATTTTTAGCAGATAACTGCATTGCAGTGTATTTGAGAGTATTAAGTTGGGGCAGTAAAGGTGATCATCAATATGCTATAATATTAAACTGGATATACATCAAACAACACACACACAATCACATACACCCTCTCCCTCCCTCCCCTAGCCTCAGGCAACTATTAATTTACTTTCTGTCTTTATATATTGGCCTATTCTGTAAGCTAAATATAGGTGGAATCAGAATCTGTTGGTCTTTTGTGACCAGCTTTCTTAGCTTAGCATAGGTTTTCAGAATCTATTCACATTTAGCAAATATCATCGCTTCATTCATTTTTATTAATTAAATAATATTCTGCATTTTGTTCACTCATTCATCAGTTGATGGACATTTGGGTTGTTTCTACATTTTGGCTATTATGAATAATGGTATGATGCAAATTTGTATTTAAGTTTTTGTGGGGACATATTTTCAGTTCTTTTGGATATATATATTGAGGGTTAAACTACTATGTTCAAGATTTTGAGGAACTTCCAAATTGCTTTCTAAAGCAGCTGTACTATTTCATATCTAGCAATGCATGAGTTTGGATCTTGCCATACCCTCACAAACATTGCTGTTATCTTTGAATTATGGCTATCCTAGTGAATGTGAACAAGTATCATACTGTCGTCTTAATTTGTATTTCCTTAATGATTAATGATCTTGAGCATCTTTCATGTGATTTGCCATTTCTATGTCTTTTTTTCCCCGGAAATGTATATTCATTTTTTTCCCTTATTTGTTAAACTACATTGTCTTTTTATTGTTGAGTCGAATGTTTCTTATGTATTCTGTATATGTCCATTATTAAAAATATGGTTCACAAATATATTCTCCCATTCCTTGAGCTGCCTTTTCACTTTCTTGGTGATTTTCTTTGAAGAACAAAAGTTCTTTAAATTTTTGAAGTCCAAATGATTCCTTTTTCATCACCTCTGCTTTGGGTGTCTTATCTAATAAAACATTGCCTAATGCAAGGTCACTAAGATTTATGCCTATGTTTTCCTCTAAAAGCTTTGTAGTTTTAGCTCTTACATTTAGGTCTACAATACATTTTAAGTTAATTTTTGTGTTTGGTGTGAGGTAGGGTTTCAAATTCATTCTTTTCCTGTGAACGTACACTTGTTCAAGAACATTTATTGAAAATATTTAAAGGGTATTTTTGCTCATTACAGAATGCTAGGTGGGAGGTATTTTCTTTTTAGCCCCTTAAGAAGTGTCTTTACTTTGTCATCTGGCTTCTGTAATTGTTGACAAGAAATCTGACTCACACTTAATTTAAAAGTTATTGTGTCTCCCACTCTAGCTGTTTTGTTTTCATCTTTTCTTTTTTTTTTTGTAGTATTGTTATGATGTCTTTATGTGTTTTTTCTTTAAAGACATTCTTCTTGAGATTCTTAGACCATCATGAATTTGTGGGAATAACTTTCATTTTGAAAATTATTGGTTCTTATCTCTTTAAATATTGCTACTTTCCATTCTCTATTTTATCTTTTAATTGACTCTTTCTGAGTTAGGCGTATTGAGTAAGGTAGATGATCACTAAAATCTAATCAGGCAATTAAATGGGCCAGGGCTGATGTACAGTCTTATTCTTTTTTTTTATTATTTTAATGTTTTTTTTATTATATTATGTTAGTCACCATACAGTACATCCCTGGTTTCTGATGTAAAGTTCGATGATTCATTAGTTTCATATAACACCCAGTGCACCATGCAATACGTGCCCTCCTTACTACCCATCACCGGTCTATCCCATTCCCCCACCCCCCTCCCCTCTGAAGCCCTCAGTTTGTTTCTCAGAGTCCATAGCCTCTCATGCTTCATTCCCCCTTCTGATTACCCCCCCTTTCTTTATCCCTTTCTTCCCCTACCGAGTTCTTATGTTCCATAGATGAGAGAAACCATATGATAATGGTCTTTCTCTGCTTGTGTACAGTCTTATTCTGGATCTGCTTCATTATCTTGGGTGTGACCCTTGTAAGCTACTGATTGATAGCCTTGTCAATATTTGTTTTCACTGTAAGTCTGCCTGAGATAAATTCTTGCCATTTAGAGAATCTCAGAACAGCTTCCTAGCCGACTAACATAGGCACTTCAAAATGTAGTGAAATCTTTTAGAAGAATAAGGTTTTCTGGTGGCAAGCCTCTTCCACCATTTGGTCTTTGATTATCTTGGGACCGCAGGGAAATTCATAATGCCTTTTTAATGTTTTTAACCTAATTGACCAAATTGCTGAGAAGCTTCAGAGTTCCAAAAATGCCTCATGGAAAAAATTTTCTATGGTTTTCACAGTCCCCTTAAATTTCAACTGCTAAAATTTGCTATTTTTTTTCTTTCTAATAAAAGATCTCTGCCTAATCCAAACCTGATCTCCAAATTTCAAAATCTCCAAATGTCTCTAGGAAAAAAATTGGCTGACAGTGGTCCCCTAAAATATGCAAGCTTTCTCTCCTGTCATGGTTTAAACAATTAGCTGTCTTTGGTTTCACTGTAGTCTAATGCCTTTTAAAATATCATCAATAGGGTGCCTGAGTATCTCAGTCGTTAAGAGTCTGCCTTTTGCTCAGGTCCTGATCCCAGGGTCCTGGGATCGAGCCCCACATCAGGCTTCTCCACTGGAAGCCTGCTTCTTCCTCTCCCACTCCCCCTGCTTGTGTTTCCTCTCTCACTGTCTCTCTCTCTGTCAAATAAGTAATAAAATATTTAAAAATGATAAATAAAATAAAATATCAATAAAATGTGTCTTAATTTTTCTAGTTATTTTCCTACAGTTACATCTGTCACTACTTGCTACACCCTTTCTCTAAACTTAATATTTAGTACAGGTTTTATATTTAATGTAATTGTTAAATATTTAAATGTAAATAAGCTGTCTTAGAATTTATTGTCCTATTCTATGTTCTTTTTTAACTTTGTTCTTGTCTTCTTTGGAATTAATCAAGTATTGTTATTGTTTTTGTGTTTTTCTCCTTTATGAGCTTGTAGTTTCACATTATTTTATTATTATTATTGTAGCTGTGTTAAATTACAAAACGAATACTTGACATGCCAATATTTAATTTCACTTTGTGCTACATTTTGTTGGAATGATTGAGTTTTGTTTCAGGTTTTTTTTTTTCTTGGCAAAGCTATATTTTTCTATTTTTATTCTTCTAGGGATTAACATTTTTGACATATTAATAACTCCATTTCATACTGTTCTTTATATTCTAAAATATGAGAGATATGTATCTTAGAAAAAAATGAATTTTACTAATTTCTATGATGATTATTTCTTCTTGCTTAATTCTTCTATCTCCTGGTTTAGTTTCCCTTTTTTTTGGACATCATTCACAACCAATTCTTATAGAAATAAATTTGGAAAGCAAATTATAGGAGTTCAAATGTGTGCTTTCATATACTTTTTGTTTGTTCGTTTGTTTCTACCTATTTAACATTGGGTGAAATTTGCAATTCTATCTGCCAGCTTAAACAGAAGTTCTACCTTTTCAATGATCTAACCAATATGCTTATTTTTACATTTTAACCAGTATACCTTTCAAATCAAGATTTTCTTTTCCTTTCTCTTTCTGTTTTTATATGTATGTATAGATAGATACAGATAGGCAGATGATATAGATGAAAAGACAGAGATGCTAGTGATGGATAAAAGATAGGTAGAGATAGATGATAGATAGATGATAAATAGATAGATGATAGATAGATAGATTAGATAACTAGCTGGATATATAGATGATAGAGATATCTTTCTTCAAAACTTCCTTGTGGTTCAAATCACCCAGTTCCTTGGGAGAGCACTTTAGCATTATATAAGTCTCTTTCCTTGTATTTTGTGTTGCCTTTCTTCAAACCAATAGTCAGTCCATGTTATTGTATGTTTATTTTGGGAGTTGATAAACACTTTGCAACTCCTTTTTACACAGAAATTAGAAATTAGAGTAGGCATTTACCTGTTACCATTGAGAAAATGTTCACCCACCTGGCTATTTATATGAGTATCCTGAATATTTCCTCTGTCAATTGCTCTTGCTTCTTCTGATACAGACATGCCACGCTACTGCTATTGCTCCTGTCTCCATCTTCTTCAGCAAATGATTCTGTGTGTATTTTGTACATGGTTTTCCTTTTTGTTTTCAACCTTGGTGCACATCATCTTTCAATGATTTCATAGTTAGTGGATCTTCATGACCCCTTTTTGGGATTTTCATAAGCTATCCTTGTAGTCCCAGGTGTGAATGTGTGTATCTGCATGTGTGCATCTGGCTGTGTGTATCTGCATGTGTGATTTAAATTGTACTCATATGCCAACTTACATTTATGACCTTTAATGTCCAGAGCCATATGTATTTATTTTATATTTACTAAGAAAACTGTGCATATGTGAAAGAGGGAAGTGCAACTTATGCTCAGTCTGCTTTCTTCCTTCTCAAACGAAAATCCCATAGAGTTTGAATATTTCTCTTTCTTATTTTGTGGAAATAATTCATAACTTTAATTCCAGACAAATTGTCTGATTTTTTTACAGTATTCCTTACTTCTTTCTGTAATCCTTTAAAGTATTTATACTAAAAATCACATTATTTTTTTTAAATCACAATTATGCATCAATATCTATTTTTTTTGGTTTCCAGAAAAATGCATACATGGGATATCAAATTATAATAAATACCTTCACCAAATATAGCTGTACATTGTTTTATCCCACTTCTACAACTTCCATTCAGACAGAGCCACTGATTCTCTCCACATGGATGCCCATTCTGAACAAAAAAGTTATCTTGACATGTTGCAGATGATCCATTGCAATATTCAGGGAGATCACATTCATCAGTGGGAGGCCTACATATGTCTCCTTTTGCCGCATACTGATAGGGTGAAGTAAATAACATTGAATAAAGCAGAATGTGAACATATAAGTATTATGAAGGTGATGAATTTGTTCATGAAGGTAATATAAAAAAATTAAAAAGGCTCTTACCTGACAATCTGTACAGCATTCACCAGTATCACAAATTGAGCCTTGTTTTAGCATACATGTGTCAGGATTACAGCATGAGTTTGACTTAGCCTCACAACCCTGAAAGGCAAATCAAATGTTCTGAAGTATCTTCCAACTTATGCTTGCATTAGACAGATATTTTAATGATAACTGTATATTATATAATTTTCAGATAGATGCTTAAATCACATGTTGGCAAACATAAAGAAATGAAGCCACTTATTAATTTACGTAGCAGATATTTATTAGTTACTACACTGTGCTATACTGTATATCCCTAGAGTAGGTTTGACACTGTTGGTTGTAGGGGTTTCTGAAACCCTGGAGTCCACCAAAGGCAAGACATCAAGCTCTCTGGTGCTTGTAGACAAAGACATAGTTAAATACAAGACATGAAATAAACAGAAGCTATGATTTATCAATTTCATTACAATGACCGGTTCTTAATCAACTCTTATGAATCTATTGTGTTTTAATAAGTTTATAACTTTTATGGGGTGTCCAAAGTTTAATTTTTTATTTTTTTCCCTTATAAAATGTTTTATTTAAATTCAATTTAGTTAACATATAGTGTATTATTAGTTTCAGGGGTAGAATTTAGTGATTCATCAGTTGCATATAAAACACAGTGCTCATTTACATCAAGTGCCCTGCTTAATGCCCATTACCTGATTATGGCATCCACCCCCCACCTCCCCTCCAGCACCCCTCAGTTTGTTTCCTCTAGTTAAGAGCCTCTTATGGTTTGCCTCCCTCTCTGTTTCTATCTTATTTATAAGATAAAATATGTAAGATATATTATATATTTTATAAGATAGCTTCTTCTATGTGTAGCTTTATGTCCTTTGCCAAATTTGGGGAATTTCAAATATTATGTTTTCTTTTTTTATAATAATATTATTTTATTATATTATGTTAGTCACCATACAGTACATCCCTAGTTTTTTATGTAAAGTTCCATGATTCGTTACTTGTGTATAACACCCAGTGCACCATGCCAATACATGCCCTCCTTAATACCCATCACCAGGCTATCCCATTCCGCCACCCTCCTCCCCTCTGAAGCCCTCAGTTTTTTTCCCAGAGTCCATACTTTACTTTTAATCCTCTAAAGACAAAGAGCTAGAAAATTATATTTCTAAACATGACTGAAATTTTCACCTTTATATCACCTACTTATATCTTATTATCCCTTAATTAATGCTATGATTCATCCATGACCAGTGATTTTTTTAAAAATTTTGATTATTATGCTTAGATAAGAGAAGGCTAGAGAACAATGCTTACACACACACACACACACACACACACACACACTTACTTTTTAAATTCCCCCGGGATTTGGAACAGGGTTAATTGGACAAAAATCTCAATAAGTTAAATAAAAATAAATCATGCATTTCATTAATTTTAATATGAGTTATAGCATGATACTTACTAGGGTAAACTAAATTTGCAGTATTTTCCAGAACTATTCTGCCTAATCAATGGCATTGTCATTGTCATTGTTATCTATATGGGATTCCAGAGAATGAAGTAATATCACAGGGACTGGCTCAATTATATGATAGTTAATAGAGCTAAGATACACAATTGTGAAGTTTTCAGAAGTTTCTATTCAGACGCAAACAAGAAAAGACAAGTAGATACTGGGAATAATTTCTTAAAAACACATCATTCAACTAGGTATCTAAACTCACTTTCGTACTGGGGATGGTACCCATGTGTGACTTTAGCTACTGCTGTAGGGAACACTGAACTCCTTTTGTGTCTTGATTTTCTCACATCCATACGCCCATTATGAGTCTCACGATCTCTCTCCCTTACTGCATTCCTTTTATCTCAACTCTTCCACCTCCCACCAATCCAGCAGCTTTATCTAAGATTTTGTGGGTTAGAAAACATGCTTTTATTGATTATATATGGTCCAAACACTTTTTACTTAAATATTGACCTGTATTAAAATTTTCAAACCCAATTTGTGAAAACTTTATATATCTGTTTTCCTGAACGCCAGCAGATCTTAAAAATATGGGTATACCTTATTTTATTGTGCTTCGCCTCATTGCACTTTGCAGATATTACATACGAATTGAAGGTGGCAACCCTACATTGAGCAAATCTATCAAACAGTCTCTGTATCACATTTGGTAATTCTTGAAGTATTTCAAACTTTTTCATTATTATTATATTTGTTATGGTGATCTGTTTTCAGTGATTTTTGATGTTACTATTGCAGTTTTGGGGAGTGTCATGAACCATGCCCATATAAGACAATAAACTTAATTGTGTATGTTCTGACTGTTCCACTGATAAGCAGCTGCTCCTCTCTCTCCCTCTTCTCAGGCCTTCCTATTCCCTGATACACAACAACATTGAAATAAGGCCAATTAATAACCCTACAATGCTAAGTGTTCAAGTTAAAGGAAGAGTCTCATGTTTCTCACTTTAAGTCAAAAGCTGGAAATTATCAAGCTTAGTGAGGAAAGCATGTTGAAAGCTAAGAGAGGCCAAAAGCCAGGACTCTTACACCAAAAAGTTAGCTAAGTTTTGATGCAAAGTAAACATTCTTGAAGGAAATTAAAAGTACTGCTCCAGTGATACCTGACTGATAAGGAAGCAAAATGGCCTTATTGTTAATGTGGAGAAAGTTTTAGTGGTCTGGATAGAAGATCAAACCAACCATAACATTCCCTTAAGCCAAAGCGTCATCCAGAACAAAGCCCTAATTCTTTTCAATTCTATGAAGGCTGAGAGAGGTGAGGAGGCTGCAGAAGACCCTGAAGCTGGCAGAGGTTGGTTCATGAGGTTTAAGGAAAGAAGCTATATCCATCACATAAGAGCGCAAAGTTAAGTAGCAAGTGTTGATGTAGAAGCTGTAACAAGCTATCTAGAAGATTGACTAAAATAATTAATGAAGGTGGCTACACTAAACAACAGGTTTTCAATGTGGATAAAACAGTCTTCCATTAAAAGATGTCACCTAGGATTTCATAGGTAGGATGGAGAAGGTAATGCCTGGCTTCAAAGCTTCAAAGTACAGGCCGACTTTCTTGTCAGTGGTTAATGGAGCTGGTGACTTTTAGCTGAAGTTAATACTAATTTACCATTTCAAAAATTCTAGGGTCCTTAAAAATTTGCTAAATCTACTCTGCCTGTACTCTATAAATGTAAAGTCCGGATGACAGCACATCTGTTTACAACAAAGTTTAGTGAATATTTTAAGGCCACTGTTGAGACGCACTGTTCAGAATAAAAGAATCCTTTCAAAATATTACTGCTCATTGACAATGCACCTGGTTACCCAAGAGTTCTGATGGAGATGTACAATGAGACTAATGTTGTATTTATGATTGCTAACACAACATCCATTCTGCAGGGCATTGATCAAGGAGTAACTTTAACTTACATTTCTTAAGGTTATAATTGCAATACATAAGTGATTTCTCTAACAGACCTGAGCAAAACAAGTTGAAAACTTTGTGGAGAGGACCACAGTAGGTACCATGAAAAGCATTCAGTAAGCATTAACAGAAGTTTGGAACAAGTTGATTCCAACCCTCATGAATGACTTTGAGGGGGTCAAGACTTCAGCGGAGGAAGTAACTATAGGTGCGGTGGAAATAGCAAGAAAACTAGAATTGGAAGTGAAGCCTAAAACTGGGACTGAATCACTGAAATCTCATGATAAATTTTGACAAGGATTTGCTTCTGATGGATAAGGAAAGAAAAGTGGTTTCTTGAGACGGAATCTACTCCCGCTGAAGATGCTGTGAAGATTTTTGAAATGACAACAAAAGATTTAAAATATTACATAAATTTAGTTGATTACACGGCAGCAGATCTTGAGAGGATTGACTCCAATCTGAAAAAAATTCTACTGTGAGTAAAACATCATCAAATACCATTGCATGCTTACAGAGAAACTGTTCATGAAAGAATCCATCAATGCAAGAAACTTCATTGTGGTCTTATTTTAGAAACTGACTCATAGGGCACCTGGGTGGCTCAGCCGTTAAGCATCTGCCTTCGGCTCAGGTCATGATCCCAGGGTCCTGGGATAGAGCCCCATGTTGGGCTCCCTGCTTGGTGGGAAGCCTGCTTCTCCCTCTCCCATCCCCTTGCTTGTGTTCATTCTCGCTGTTTTTCTGTCAAATAAATCAAATCTTAAAAAAAAAAGAAAGAAAGAAGAAAGAAAAGAAACAAACAAACAAACAAACTCCCACAACCACCCCAACCTTCAACAACCGCCAGCCTGATCAGTCAGCAGCCATCAGCATTGAGGCAAGGTTGTGACTTGCTGAAAGCTCAGATGATGATTGGCACTTTTTTACTTTTTATTCTTTTTAATTTTTTATTATGTTATGTTAGTCACCACACAGTACATCATTAGTTTTTGATGTAGTGTTCCATGATTCATTGTTCATGTATAACACCCAGTGCTCCATGTGATACGTGCCCTCCTTAATACCCATCACCGGCCTATCCCAATCCCCCCCCCCGAAGCCCTCAGTTTGTTTCCCAGAGTCCATAGTCACTCAGGGTTCATTCCCCTTTCTGATTAACCCCCCTTCATTCTTCCCTTCCTTTTCCTACTGATCTCCCTGCTATTTCTTATGTTCCATAAATGAGTGAAACCACATGATAACTGTCTTTCTCTGCTTGACTTATTTCACTTAGCATAGTCTCCTCCAGTCCCATCCATGTTGCTGCAAATATTGGGTAATCGTTCTTTCTGATGGCTGAGTAATACTCCGTTGTATATATGGACCACATCTTCTTTATCCATTCATCTGTTGAAGGGCATCTTGGCTCCTTCCACAGTTTAGCTGTTGTGGATAATGCTGCTGTGAACATTGGGGTGCATATGGCCCTTCTCTTCACTACTTTTGTATCTTTGGAATAAATACCCAGGACTGTAATTGCTGGGTCATAGGGTAGCTTCTATTTTTAACTTTTTGAGGGACCTCCACACTGTTTTCCAAAGTGGCTGTACCAACTTGCATTCCCACCAACAATGTAAGAGGGTTCCCCTTCCTCCACATCCTCTCCAACATTTGTTGTTTCTTGCCTTGTCAATTTTTACCATTCTAACTGGTGTAAGGTGATATCTCAATGTGGTTTTGATTTGAATTTCCCTGATGAGCACTTTTTTAGGGAACAAAAAGTAACAGCAAGGGTATTTAGTAAAAAAAAAGTATTTATAATTAAGATATGAACCTTGTCTTTTAGACATAATTCTATTTCATACTTAATTGACTATAGGATAGTATAAACATATAACTTTTATATGCACCAGGAGACCAAAATTTATTGTGATATTCACTTTATTGTGATGGCCTGGAACCAAACCCACAGTATCTCGGAGGTATGCTTGTACTCAGGAAGAACACACTCAAGAGGGAAAGTAAAACTTAGGTCAACTCCGTTAGAGCACTAATGACCTTGAAAATCACCCGTATGGATAATCTACAAATCGCTGAATCCATATACTGATATATGTGTGCACTCATCCGTTTATTTCAATATAAAAGTGAGTTTGATGTATTAGGGAAAATGGCAGCATAATACTATAAAAATTTGTTTATAATTTTTCATGTAATTCTGCTATATAGTCTTCCAAATTAGTACTAACCTCTTCATTTCCACAGTCACATTGTTCTCCTTGTTCCACTTGTCCATTACCACAAACCGCAGCTTTGTATGATGCATCTAAGTGTGGTTGATTTTGAAGACATTGGGACTTTG
The DNA here is from genome assembly GCF_002007445.2 of Ailuropoda melanoleuca. Taxonomy (NCBI): domain Eukaryota; kingdom Metazoa; phylum Chordata; class Mammalia; order Carnivora; family Ursidae; genus Ailuropoda; species Ailuropoda melanoleuca. Next base: position 32,747,201 of record NC_048235.1, read on the forward strand.
GCTTTGAAATAAAATGTGCAAAATCCTCCTTGCTGCAGTTACTGAAGATCTTCACACCACTGGAATGACTAAACATACATCGAACTTCACATTTTTATGTAAGTATTTCTTCATAAATTGCCTAGACTTGGAATAAACCTATTTAATAGCATTCCACAAGAGTTCAAATGCTCAATTTTGTTAGTGTCAAACTTTCATTTTCTGTACAAAAGAAGTCAATTGTGCAAGAACTTACATTAAATATTTTAGTAAGAATTAAATAACAAAATTTTATTGTTTCTTATGTTACACTCCATGACATTATTTTCTCTTATAGTTCCTACTTCACCAAGTATGCCATCTGTTTCATTTGTTGCTTCTTTTTCTTTTCATGACTCCTAAATATTACAATAGCCTGTATTAACAAAAGAGCTTGGGCTTTTCACTTCTTTTATCTATACTTATTCATAAGTAATCTTATTCAGTACTGCATTTTGAATAACACCTATACTCCATAGCTCAGATAGTTGTTTCTCTAACTTAAATATATTGCTTAAACTCGAGTCTAGTAGCCAGTCTTTATTCAAACAGAGATAACATTTCTAAGCACACATGTAAAATAGTACTGTTTTAAATTTACTACTTTATTATTTATTATTTATTTTAAATTACTACTCTTTATTCTTTTAGTGACATTTATTTTTCTTTAAAATATTAATAACTGAAATATTATTTGCTCATTATCTTCTCCTACTAGTTTTTTAGCTCCAGGAGAAAAGACATTCCAATCCCTTTGTTCTCTAGCACAGAGTACAGATCTCAATAATTTTTTTAAAATAAATTCTATGGTGGAACCCATCTGTTGTAAATAGTCATGCTTTGTTTGCTGTTACATTATGAATTTTAATATTCTGCATAGTATTAACATGTGAAAAGATTATATTCATAAAGGTTTATAATTTGATGACAGAGCTAATGTGAAGTTATTGGCTTTTAAGGCTATAGACTCAAATCATAGTCCTTTGGGTTAGGACAAGGAAATGTTATTTACATGAGGATCATGAACAAATTAGGGATTTTTAATGAATTACCAATTTTTTTGGAGGTCACATCCTGGTTGAACATACTGTTCAGTTATAATTACCACAAAATAATGGATTTATTGTTACATTGCAAATAATTTAGATCATTTCTGTCTAAATACCAAAAACCAAAAGAAGAAACAGTGATACCACATTATATTACTTAAGACTAGGCAATGAAAAATATGTTTATTATGTGTAACTGGTTTATAGGGGATATACTTCCTAGTAGTAAAATTAATGTTGTCATTGAAAGAAGTATTAATCATAATTACATCCAACTAGAGAATTTATTTGCAGCTTGAATCTTTGCAAACGTTTGTTGGATATTCCCATTCTTCAATCTCTCATTTTTCCTTGATAATAGAGCTTCTGATTTTCAGTTGCATACAGGACTTCCTTGCACAATCCATACTTTTCTTAGCCTTTTGTAAAGTTAGGAGTATACATATATAAAGTTCAGATAATTGGCCTAAAACAAAACCATTTGTTTAAATTCTAGAAAATAATGTTGACAGCCATGCTTTCATTCTATTGGTGACTATAATTTTGGGTAATTGTTATAGTTAAAGCTTCCATCATGAGCTATGAGATAATTCTGGATAAGAAAGTCACTGTGTAGAAATTAATGTGAAATTATGCAGTGAAATGCCATGCAATTAATAGAAAGCTAATTTCCCCAAATAAAATAAACTTCTCTTTGATTTAAGCCATTATTACTTTGGAATTTCTGTAACTTGCATTCAAATCTAAACACAAAGTCCATCCCAATAAATACAGATCTCAGTCAGGATATTGCTGTTTTTAATCACAATTCAAGCACTCATTTTTCTCACCACTCACCACATAATTGCAAAGCATTGATAGCAGGATGCAGTCTTCTCATTACAGTGAAGGTAGAGAATACTAGAATAGATCATCTTTTGCTTAATCCATAAGCAAAACATGTGTTCAATATCTGCATTTTTTTAGAAGAAGCAACATTCATTAGAAATAAAATGAATAAAACCTGTATTCAAATATAACTCCGGAGAAGTTACTAGAGCATTTCAATTACTAACTGAAAAAGAAATAACAACACTTCAACATATAGTCTCTCTGTGAAGTTTGTACAGCATGGAGATAATCAAGCAAAAATGGGAAACAAAAAGATAAAACAATTACTATTATTAAATAAGTCACAACAAATTTCAAAATATGTACATCTAAAATGATAATTATTAAATCAGAAATTAATAACAAAAAAATCTAGATGATCCACAAATATTTGAAAATCAATTGACATACTTCCAAACCAGCCCACTAAACAAAAAAAGAATCACAAAGAAAAATAAATATTTTAACCAAATAAAAAAGAAATACAAAATGTTAAAATGTATGGTATGCAATTGAAGCTGCAGTAAGAGGGAAATGTATAGCTTTAAACGACTTACACAAAAAGAAAGAAGGTTTAAAATTTAATGTTTGCATTTTCATGTTAAAAATCTAGGGAAAAAAACTAGTTTACCCAAAACTATGCATAAGATTAAGAAAACTATGCACAAGTGATGAGAGTCAATAAAATTGAAATACAATCTTTAAAAAAATCAATTAATTTGATAAAACACAAGTTGAATGATTAAGAAAAAAAATGAAAGCACAAATTATATCAGAGATAAAAGAGGTAATATCACTAGAGATTCCAGTGACTTTTAAAGAAAAATAAATGGAATTTAGTCTTGGGAAGATGGCAGAGTAGGAGGACCCTAATCTTACCTCTAGACATCATTATCATCCCATTAATAAACCAGACAGTGATACAAAGACTGGCAGAATAAACTCTGTGACTAAATGTAGAGAAGAAGCTACATCAGATAGGTTAGCAAGGGTAGAAATGGTGGTTTGGAGCCACCCACAGCAAAAGAGGAGCTTCAGGCTCTGAGAAGGGAAAGCACCAGGAGGCCCACATCAGGGGTAGGGGATAATGAATCCCCATAACATCTGCCTTGAAAACCAGAGAGGCTGAATTCCATGAGTTGGTATAACCAGCAGAAGTTGGAGCCTGGAACTTCAAAAGTCAGCTGACTCAACGACTGGGTGTGAACCAAAAGGGTGAGTAATAGATGGGTCCTCACCCTTAAAGAGATAACAGCTATCAGACAGACAATATAGAAGTGATAGTTTGCACAAAAGTGAGGCAATGAGAGGAAGATCAGTTTATACTAATTTCAGAGTGTGATGGAGAACTTCTCCAGCAACAGAGGAGCTGGCAGGTGCCATTTTCCTCTCTTGCAATCTAGCATAAACACAGAAGCACCTGTGAGAGATGACACTGCACTCATACTTGCTGCCTAACTTGCTAGCAGTATTCCCTGTCCATCTATGTGGTTCTCCTGAGGAACCACATAGTCCAAGGCTGCTGGCTTCAGCCTTGGGCTCAGTGCAAGTTTTGTTAACTCCACATATGCCCCATCCAGCTGCCTCAAGAATAGAAGCCGCACAAACACATGCCATGTTGGGTGGCCACCACGCTGTGAGGGATCTGGCCTATGACTAGCAGATCAGCGCAAATTTTGCTAATACCACTGCCCCACCCTTGAGCCCTCTTGCAGTCACACCCCCTCAGAGCCATTCTGCCTGAGTCTCACTAACACCATGGAGAGCAAGCACAGCCCACAACAGGCAGAGAGCCAGTGCAAACATCCAGACTGAAGGAAGAAGCAACTCAAACACAACAGCAAGCAACACACATAGGAGACTCCTTTGAAGTGCCAGGTTCTGGTGAACAGGGGACGCTGCACTACAGGGCACTACAGGACCTCTTCTTTATAAAGCCACTGCTTTCAAGAGCAGAAGATGTAACTGACTTTCCTAACACACAGAAATAGACACAGAGAGATAGACAAAATGAGGAGACGGAGAGATATGTCCTGAATGAAAGACATGACAAAATCATAGCAGGAGATGTAAGTGAAATAGAAATAAGTAATATGTCTGACAGAGAATTTAAAATAATGATAGGGAGGGCATGTATTGCATGGTACACTGGGTGTTATACCCAAGTAATGAATCATGGAACTTTACATCAAAAACTAGGGATGTACTGTATGGTGACTAACATAATATAATAAAAATTATTATTAAAAAAATAAATAAAATATATATTTTGATAAAAAACAAAAAAAATAAAATAATGATCATACAAGGATACTCACTGAACTTCAGAAAAAAGTGGAAGATATCAGTGAGAGCCTTGACAAACAAATATAAAATAATTTATCAGAGATGAAGAACTTAATAAATGAAGTTTAAAATACAATAGATGGAATAAATAGTAGAGTATGGGAAGTAGAGGAATGTATCAGTGACCTGGGGGATAGAATAATGGAAAGCAAGCAAGCTGAATAGGTGAGAGACAAACAAATAGTAAGAATAGACTCAGAAAACTCAGTGACTCCATCAACCATAATAACATTTATACTATAAGGATCCCAGAAGGAGAAGAGAGAGAAGTGGGGGGCAGAAAAATGTAGTTGAAGAAGTAACAGCCGAAAATTTCAAATCTTCACCAAACTTCTCAGAGAAACAGAGATCCAGATTCAGAAAGCAAAGAGTTCTCCCAACAAATTCAACAAAAAAGATCCACACCAAGACACATGCTAATTAATATGGTGTAAAAAAAGGGGGGGGGTGATAAATAATTGTAAAGGTTACAAGAGAAAAGAAGGCAGTTATATACAAAGGGCACTTCATAAGTCTATCAGCTTGTTTTTCAGCAGAAACTTTGCAGGCCAGAAGAGAATGGCACAGTATATTCAACGTGCTGAAGGGGAAAAATCAGCAGCCGAGAATATTCTATCCAGCAAGCCTTTCAGAATAGAAGGAGAGATAAAGCGTTTCCCAAACAAAAGTTAAAAGAATTAATGACCACTAAACCAGCCCTACATGAAATGGTAAGGAAGACTCTGTGAGTGGAAAATAAAAACCATAGGTAAGAGTAAGAAAATAGGAAGAACAAAAGTCCAAAATACGAGTTATACCTGTAAAAATCAGCCAGGAGAAGAAAAAATAAAAAGATGTAAAATATGATACCAAAAACCTAAATATGGAAGGGAGAGGAGTAAGAATGAGTTCAAAAGTAAGTGACTATCAGCTTAATATAGAATACTATATGGAGAAGTTGTTCTACATAAAATAAATAGTAACCAAAAAAATAAAACTATGATAGATTTTCTTTACTTGGATTCATCACTAAATAAAACCAGAAAAACATGGCCAAGAAAAAGAGAAGAAAGGTCAGAGAAAAACTACAAAAACAATGAGAAAACAACTAACAAAATGGCAATAAATACATACCTATCAATAATTACTTTGAATGTAATAAACTAAATGCTCTAATCAAAAGACATAAAGTGACAGAGTGTATTTTTAAAAAGACGTATCTATATGCTGCTTACAAGAGTCTCATTTCAGAACTAAAGACACCTGTAGTTTAAAAGTGAGAGTTAATATTCTTCTCAAACAATTGCAGAAAAATAGAAAATGAAAGAAAGCTTCCAAGTTCATTTTATAAGGCCAGCATTACCCTGATACCAAAATCAGTAAAGACTCCACTAAAAAAGAGAAATGCATGCCAATATCACAGAAGAAAATGGATGGAGAAATACTGAATAAAATACTGCAAATTTAATCTGAAAGTGTATATAAAAAGTCATTCACCATGATCAAGTGGGTTTTATTCCTGGATTGCAAGGGTGGTCCAATATTTACAAATCAATGAACATGATATATTACATCAGTAAGAGAAAGGATAAATATCTTTTGATCATTTCAATAGACACAAGAAAAGTACAACATCCATTTATGATAAAAGCCCTCAACAAAGTAGGGATTGAGGGAACATACTTCAATGTAGTAAAGGCCATATATGAAAAACCCACAGTGAATATCACACTCAATGGGGGAAAACTGAGACCTTTCCCTTTAAGGTGAAGGACAAGACAAGGATGTCCAGTCTCACCACCTTTATTCAACATAGTACTGGAAGTCCTAGCTACAGCAATCAACAACAAAAAGAAATAAAAGCCATCCAAACTGGTGAAGAAGAAAACTCACTATTTGCAGATGGTGTGAAACTACATATAGAAAACCTGAAAGACTCCACCAAAAACTATGAAAACTGAAAAGAAGAATTCAGTAAGGTCATAGGATATAAAATCAATGTACAGAAATCTGTTGCATTTCTATAATAAGAAAGCAGCAGAAGAGAAATTAAGGAACCAATCCCATTTACAATTGCACATTAAATAATTAGATACCTAGAAATAAACTAACCAAAGAGGTGAAAGGCCTATACTCTAAAAACTAGAACATTGATGAAAAAAAGTGACAATGACACAAAAAAATAGAAAGATGGTCCATGCACATGGATTAGAAGAATAAATATTGTTAAAATATACTACCTAAGGCAATCTATACATTTAATGCAATCCCTATCAAAATACCAGCAACATTTTTCACGGAACTAGAACAAACAATCCTAAAATTTCTATGGAACCACAAAGACCCTGACTAGACAAACAATTTTGAAAAAGCAAAACAAAGTTGGAGGCATCACGATTCTAGACTTCAAGTTATATCACAAAACTGTAGCAATCAAAATAGTATGGTACTGGCAAAAAAAAAATAGATAAAGCAATAGAACAAAACAGAAAATCAAAAAAAAAAACCTCAACTCTATGGTCAATTAATCTTCAACAAAGCAGGAAAGAATATCTAATGGGACAAAGTCTCTTCAACAAATGGTGTTGGGAAAACTGGACAGCAACATGCAAAAGAACGAACCTGAGTCATTTTCTCACACCATACACAATAATAAACTCAAAATGGATTAAGGACTTGAATATGAGACCTGAAACCATAAAAATCCCTAAAGAGAACAAAGGCAGAAATGTCTGATATCAGCCATAGCAACATTTTTCTAGACATGTCTCTGAGACAAACTAAATAAAAGTAAAAATAAACTGCTGGGACTATTTCAAAATAAAATGCTTCTGCAAAGCAAAGGAAATGATCAACAAAACTATAAGGCAACCTACAGAAGATAGGAAGAAGATATTTGTAAATGACACATCTGATAAAGGGTTAGTATCCTCAAAAAGTTTAAAATAGAGTCACCCTATGATCCATTAATTTCATTACTGGATATATGTGTGTGTGTGTGTGTGTGTGTGTACCCACTACTGGGTATATATATTATATATATTATATATCACATATATATGTGTGATATATATTATATATATATATTATTTAGCCATAAAAAAGAACAAAATCTTGCCATTTGCAATGACATATAGAGGCAAATATTAGGGAAGAAAAATCCAGCAACAAGTAGGGCAATACACAAAAAGGATTATTCATCATGTCCAAATGTGGTTCATCCCAGAAAAACAAGTTATTTAAACAATTGAAGATCAATAAAATATATTTCAACATATCAACTGAAAAAAGTAAAAACAACAATAACAACACGTAATCATCTTAATATGTAATGAAATCTATTCATGACAGAAACTTGGACGAAGAATAAAAAAAGAACTTCCTCAATCTGAGTAAAAGCTTCTGTAAAAATCTTTCAGCTAACATATTTAACGGTGAAGGATTAAAGATTTTGCTCTTAAATTAGAAGCAAGAAAAATTGCCACACGTTCCATTTCAATCTAAATTTCTTAAATTGCATATGTGAGTGAAATCGTATGGTTTTTGTCTTTCTGTGACTTATTTCTTTTAGCATAATACACTCTAGTTCCATCCATGTCATTGCAAATGGCAAGATTTCATTCTTTTTGATGGCTGAGTAATAAAAATAAAACACACACATACACACACATATCTTCTTCTTCAACCATTCATCAGTTGATGGACGTTTGTGTTCTTTCCATAATTTGGCTATTGTTGATAATGCTGCTCTATAGCCTCTTCTGAGATAATTATTTTCATATGAGTCTCTGCCAAATCAGAGCCTGAGATAAAAATTTGAGTGCAAGTATTCTTAAGAAATGATTGCAGAAGCAGAAGTGAAGGAATGGAGAGAGTGTGATGTTATCAACATTGTTGCTGTAGGCAATGGGGCTTAATTTTCTAAGACATATGAGAAGCAGAAAATGGCTGTGGGAAATGTCCTTCAGAAAGACAAGAGGCTGGCTAGGGTCACTGACTGGATGTTGGTTTCTGTAAATCCCCTATTTGGTCCTAATTCTATGAAATATCGCCGTTGTACTCTAAGAATAATGACGATAACATCAAATTCACTAGGTCTTTGAGGCATGGCAAGGATACTGCAAAAAAGGCCTTCTCTAGTAACAGAAAAAGCTGAATAACAGCACCTCCGAAATCAGGAGATGCCGAGACTTCGGGTTGAGAGGGCAAAATGAAAGATTCATGAAGACGATACCAAACTAATAAATCATTCTTGTATAGTCATCACAAGCCTGTATTTAGCTCATCAAATCATGAATTAGGTCATAAAATCTGACAAGTGACTTAGTGATAAGTGTAGAATTAGATCACTTACGAAAAAGCAAGTGCGGTATCAGATTACAAGTGACAGTGAGGTAGACATGCAGCATTGGGCATTGTTGGACACAGCCTACATTTGACCATTATTAATTATTTTAGCAGCCTAGACTTTTTAAAACTAAATACACCAGACTTATTTTTATATAAACTATGTATATAAAGCATATAAAAGTAAAGCATCTTACATTGCTTCTGGGTTCATTATGCAGACAGTTCCTGAGCACTGGCATTTGTTAATATCATCATAAGCTATTCCCATACTAAGGCTCAGTAATTGAGCTATAATAACTGCAAGCGATTCCAGACTTATGGTTCTGGGGTGCTGGAAAAAAAGAACACACATGTGACACACATTTTAGAAGGTAATTCATTTACCTGAAAAATATTGCAATTATTTAAAATAGTCAATAACGTTGATAGAGGCTTCTAATATGTTAACCCCAGGTGTGTCATCTATATTGGCCTAACATCTTACAGGTATCATTATCAATATAAGAAAGATATAAAAAATGAGATCTGAAATTTTACCAAAATGTAAATGCATGGCTCACTTGGTGTCATCAGGGCAGGAAAAATATTGCCCCTATAACTTGTTAATTATATATAACAATTGCTATAGTCATATTTGTATTCACAAAAGAAAATCTTAAGACACACTACACATAGAGTGTCAAATTATTGACAGGTTATGTTCATTTGTAATTTAATTATTTGGGGATAATATTTTATGTGAATCTCCCATACATTTAAAAAAAATCATAAATTAACCCATTGAATTAAGCTAAATAATGACTGACATTAAAAATGCTGATTTACCACAGTTGTTTAAACTTTGTTTTCAAAACTAAAATATCTTTATAATTTTTCTTTTTGAGAATATATGATACCTATTATAATAACACATTTTAACCATACTAAAACATACACAGTTTAAGAAAAATCAAAAAATCACACTATCCCTTCATATAGATTTAATAGCATTTCATTGACTATACTCCAATACTGGTTTCTAGGAATACATCTTGGTGTCTTCTGTTTGCCTCTCTCAATCAGCCCTGCAGCATTTTCCATCCTGCTCTCTAGCCCAAAAGGTGACAACAATAGGTTATGTTAAGGGGTTCCTTTACCCTCTGCTTTTACCTTGATTTGGTCTAAAGAGAAGAACAGGCTAAGAAAAGACAAGGGCATTTATTGCCATCACTGCCAAGGTGCCTATCTGAATCCTTGAGTGGAGCCCTCTACCTTCTGTCCGCGACCCTAGTAAAATAGCACTGTCCTTTCCTTCAAGTCTGGGTGACAAATTCTTTTACTGCTAGCCCTAAAGTATCGCAAAGTTCCTCAATATTGCATACCCACTGACAAATTGTCCCTTTATCAAATTACCACGGTTTAATGTACCACCCATTCTCAGAGAAAGAAAGGGAGAGGGAGGAAGAGTGGAAAAGAAATTGAAGGATTCTGAGGATTCTATTAAATTTTGAGAATTTAAATAATTGGATATTATAAATAATAATATAATAAATAATAGTATATTATATTATCACTGTAGTTATTTATAAATTTTCTTTTTTGTAGGATAATGTAGGAAAGGTCTAGCAGTTATTCAATCAATGTATCTTTACAATCATTTCTTATTCTTTATCTGTCCCGTTCCCTGTTATCTGTTATAGCTCAGTAAGATGAGATTCTGATAGATTGCAGAATTCTCTTTGCTAACATATAGTTGGCATAAACCTCAGTTCATAACACAAGCGAAGAAACAGCCCCTCCTTTTATATTCTCTAGAAGAATTTGTTTTACATTGGTACTAAAACTTTTGGAGACCTCCTTAAGGAGGCCCTCTGAACCTAGTGTTTTTGTGTGTTTGTTCATTTTCAAGTCTTATTTAAGATTCAGTTACTCAATAGGTCAATGTTTATTCAGGTTTTCTTTCCTATTCATTTGATAGATTTTATTATTCATGAAATTTGTTAACTTTATCCAAATTTATAGCCATACATTAGTTGAGAATATGCCTTATTTTTAGTATGTGTAGGATCCGTGGTGATCATGCACCTTTTTTCTCAATGAGGTTTTGATAATTTATTGCTCTTTTTGATGTAGGATACTAGTTTTGCTTGGGATTTATCAGTTTTATTTATCTTTTTAAACAAATTACTTTTGGATTTGATGATTTTCTCTATGATATGCATGTTTTGCATTTTTCACTGATAGTCAATATTTTTTTTTATTACTTTCTATTTTCTAGAGTCTTTCAGTTTAACTTGTAACTACATGTTTTTTGAAATTGGACTTAGATCATCTGCATTTAAGTTATCTTTATTTTAAATTGTGTAATTAAAGCTACAATGTTCTCAGTTCTGGTTTTTTTGACATCCCAGGAGTTTGGTATGCTGTATTTTTAGTGTTTTTTAGTTAAAAATGAGTTCTAATTTCTCATGTTTTATTTGCAAAGCTTTAGAAGTTTTAAGTGATCTATTATTTAGTTCTAATTTTAATCCACAGTGGTCAGAAAATATTCTCTGTAAGATTTCTATCATTTTATATTGATACTACTTTATTTATAACTGTTTTATTTTCTACGGTAAATTAAAAAAAGCAGCAAGGGAACAGAAGAAATCTTTTGTAGGTGATGGATATGTTTATTTCTTTTTTTGAAGTGATGGTATTATAGATTTATGCATATGATAAACCCATCAAAGTGTGTACATTAAATATGCATAAATTTTTATATTAAACATACTTTAATGGTGTTAAAAATAAAATAATATTCTGCTGCTCTTTGGTATAAGGCCTTTAAATATGTTTCAACAAAATGGAAAACAGGGCATTGCTGCATTAGATTTCTCCTCATTCTCAAATATTATTTTGGACATCTTTTTTTCTTTTATTCTTTCACATTTGCTTTATATATTTTGAAGCAATGTAATTTGGTGCACACAACATTATGATTGCTGTCTTTCTTTTCAATTCCTTTGATTATCATTTAATATTCCTCTTTATTTCTAAAAACACATCTTTCCTGAAAGTCTACTGCTATGGATTGAATTGTGTCCCCTGCAAAATGCTATGCTGTAGCCCTAGCCCCCACTGTGACCAATGTGACTGTATTTGGAGATAGGGTATTTAGGAAGTAATTAAGGTTCAATATGGGCATCTGATAAAACTGCGGCCTTAAGAAAAGATCTCTTGTTCTCTTTCTCTTTCTCCACTTCTCCCCACTACGTGAGGACACAAGAGAAGGTAGATGCCTGCAAGCAAGAAAGAGAAAGCTTTCACCAGAACCTGACCATGCTGGCACCCTCATCTCAGACTCCCAGCCTCTGGAATTATAAGAAAATAAATTTGTGTTGTTTAATCTACCCACCCTATGTTATTTGGTTATGGCAGCACATCCTAATTAAAACATCTATTTTATTTTCTATTAATATGCCCAAGACAAATTGCTTTTGTTTAGTATTTACATTGTATAAATTTTCATTGTTTAAATTTCAACGTATAGATTCCATTTCCAGAAAGATGGAGCAAACAAATGCCAGTCTATCTCTCCCACTGAACTCAACTATGATACCTCGACAGAATAGAGAGACAACTATTTGATTTGAGAAGCTGAATTGGTCTCTCCTCGCCCAAAAGCCATGTAGTCTGAATTTGGAAGTGAGCACTGTAGTGCATATTGAGAACCAGGAGAAGTTCCGTAGTTCTGAATTGAAGAGTAGAAAAGGAAACTCTTAAATCTCACAGAAAATGAGTATGTCCTGTTTATATCTTTTTTCCTTTTCCTCCTGTTCTTTCATGCTCCATCCATCAGATGATTCTTCAAGGACTGTGTAGCAGCACCAAAGCAGCCAAAAGAGTGAAATTACAGAATCAAAATTCTGAAAGAGGAGCACTTTCCTTTCCTTGCGTGAGCTTTAGGTTCACCAGTTTGGGACCAAATAAAGTAGTTCCGTTTTGTCATAATCTGTTCTCCCCTGCTTGGCCTCCAGAGGTGATACAATCACAGAAATGAGAAGATTCTGGACAAAAGACTTAAAAAAGCAGCCACAAATAAGCAAAATGTACCAGGGAGATAGAGAGCTGTGAATTCAGGAAATCAGTACCACAAAGCTATATTCTTTCTATCTATCTATCATCTATCTATCATCTATCGATCTCCATGTATCTATCATCATCATCTCTATCATGCATCTATCTTTTAATATTTAAGTATATATTTTTTATATTTAAGTATTAGCCTTTTTATTAATCTGGGCTCTCCAGAGAAACAGAACCAATAGCATAGTGAAAGAGAGGTAGAGAGAAAGAGATATATTATAAGGAATTGGCTCACATGATTATGGAAGCTGGCAAGTATAAAACCTGCAGAGTGGGCCAGCAGCCTAGAGACCCAGCAGAACCAATGATATTATTCCAGTTTGAAGGCTAGCAGGCTGAACACCCAAGAAAGGTGATGGTGCAGATGAAATCTGAAGGCAGCCTGCTAAAGAATTCTCTCCTGCTTGGAAAGGATGATCCTTTTGTTCTGTTCAAGCCTTCAAGTGATTGGATGAGGCCCAACCACATCATGGAGGGCAATGTGTTTACTCAAATTTCACCAATTTATATATTAATCTCATCAAAAACTCTCCAAGTCAACATACAAATTAATCATCACAAGCATCACTCACCTTTCAAGTTCAGGTTCCAAATTAAACTCCTCTTCTACCCATCTACTTCCCTTATGCTTCCTGGCCCCTGTAACTCCGCCTAGTTTTTCAAGACAAATCTGAAGCATGACCATTTATTTTTCCATCCTACAGGCTGTATTCAATAAGTCAATAAGCCCTTTATGTTCTATTTTCATAATATATACTGGACAAAATCTACTCACGCATCCAAGAGTAAAACACCAGTTTAAACCGTTCATCAGCAATTGTCTCCTGTCTTGTCTCCTTGTTTTGGATCCTTAGCACTGAATGATTACTTTTTCATAAGGCTACTAGAAAAATATTTTGCACTGGCTTAAAAACTTCCAGTGCCTTTTCATTGCAAGAGAATAAAATTCAAAACTGTTTGCCAAGATCTATAAGACCCTATATAATTAAACTCTTGCTGACTTAATATTTTTTCAGCCATCTCATTCATGATGTTCATTTCCATTTGAAAGCCTCCAAATTTAATGACCTTTCTTGTGGGCTCTGTCTTGTTACACCTTGCCATAACTTTTTGTCTCATCCTTCATGCTTCCTCTTATTTTCTCAAGATTTTTCTTTGATCACCCTAGCTAGAATAGTCTGCTCCCCATCCCATCAATTTTAATTATATTATCCTAAGGTCTGTTCTTATTAACAAAGGCCATTAACTGAAATACTACATTACTTTCAGTTAAAAGTTGGTAGATTTTCTAAGGTTAAATGACCCTACATTCTTTGGATAAAATCACCTTGGTCATGGTCTATTATCTTATAAACTGGTAGGTTCATTTGGTTAGTATTTTCAATTTATGGCTACTTCTCCTCTATGTTTGTGGATAAATTAGCCTCTAATTTCATTTTGTGTAACATTCTCTTTTGGTATTAATATTATTACGGTAATTTTTCCAAATTATATGGTAAAAGTTCCGAATTTCTATTTTCTCTTTTTCTATTCTCTATAGATGTATGAGATTGAAATAATCAATTCCCTCAAAATTGTGGAAAGTGCCTAAAAGCATTGTTTTATTTTCCTTATGAGTTTTTTTAAATAATTAATTCCTTTAATAATTTGGTGATTCTGAATCTCTAGTTCTTCTTGTGTAAGTTTTAGTAAATGATGGATTCCTATTAACAATGTACTATTTGTCCATGTTTGCAAATTTATTATAACTCATCTATTATCTTAGTGTTATCGAAATCTGCAGGTTTTTTGAGACCTAATACTCTTTTTGAATATTTTTATTCTACCTAGTCTGTCTTGACTTCTGCTTTTATCTTCATTATTGATTTCTGCTTTTATCGTCATTATTTCCTGCCTTCTATATGTCTTAAATGTTATTCTATTTCCATCTTTTCACATATTTTATATTGGATAATTAGCTCACTGGTTTTTAGCTTTATTTTCTACAATGTTCATTAGATACTAATTTCCTTAACTGTTCTTCCTTTACTCCCTCACTCCTAAAGTTTTAGCATCAGTTATTTTAGGATCAACAATGCTTTTGACTTTAAGTTTCTTATGAATATGTGATTCTAGTTTCATTATTCATTTTTGTTTATTGTATAACTGGAATTGCCTTGACAACTTGTCAAAAATCATTTGATTATATATGCCTGGGTCTATTTTTAGATTCCCTACATTGTTACATTGATCAGTTTATTTACACTGTAGTATCTTAATTACTAAAGTTTTTCAGAAGTTTTTATCTTCCACTTTTCCTCAGTTACCAAACTTGCTTTATCTATTTTCTTTTTAATATTTATATATAAAATTTTTGTATCAGTTTGTCAGTATTTACCAAAAAAAGGAAAAAGACAACTGAGATTTTGGTTAGGACTGCATTATTATCTCTATAATATAGCAAAGGACAATTTAATTTTATGATAAAGATATTTCAACAAAGTTTTTATAAGAAACAAAGATGGGATTAAAAAATAAAATACATATTAAAAAGCTTAGAAAATTAGAAATAAAACTGAGCCTCTTTATAATGTTACAAAGTATCTGTAATAATCTAGAGCAAACATAATACCTAATAGTGAAATATTGAGAGTTTTTTCCTTGAAATCAAGAATGATACAAGAATGTCTATTATCGATTCAATTAAACATTGTTCAACTATTTCAATTGAATATTATGCTTGAGATTCTAGCCAATTTGATCGGAGAAAAAAACTTAAAAGATATACGTATTAGAAAGGAAAAAATAATGAAATTTTTCTTATTCACATATGACAAAATTGGACACGGAAAAATTTAAATCTAAAACCACTACAAGTAAATATAGAAATATACAAATCAGTGTATAATGTTTAATTGTTTTTCAACATAACAGAAACACACATTATATTTAAAATATAATATTCACCAATATTGCCAACAGGGTTAAAAACCTGGGAATAAATCAAACCAAATATATGAAAAATATCTACATGGAAAGCTACCATGAAATCGATGCCTATTTGTTATCTGTAATATATTTTACTATAAATCTTATTTTCTCGTATTTACTTGCTTCTTATTTAACTTGAATATATTTTTATCTTTTTATATTCACCTTCACTTAGTCCTAGTAGTATATCTCTTGTAAAGAACTAAACATTTGAACTTAAAATAATTTTTAAATCCATCAGAGATTTTATCACTTACTTGGTAAATTTAACCCATTTATATGCACATAATTGTTGTTATATTAAGATATATTAAACCATTTTATTTGCTATTTTCTATCCACTTTGTTTTGCATTATTGTTCTTATGTTTCTTCTTCCTTGGCTATAATTTTCATTTCTTTCATTAGATTATTACATGGTATAGTTTTGTTCTTACTATCTCTTCTTAAGACCAACAGTCATTTCATATGCCCTTACTTCATTCTAAAATTTACCATTATCTATACCTTTCTCTTAAGAAGACAAGTCCTATAGCATTCTTGCATGTCATTTCTAATACTCCCTTAACCGCACCATCATAGAATGTGCTCTGGTTTAATATTGATATAATACCTGTCATTCCCCAATGCAGCCCAGTTCCAGCTATTTTCATTTTAAGACAATAATAAAATTTGGCAATATTTATTCACTTTTAGTTTCATAATCCTTGTAGCTTTTCATATTATAAGTAATTTCTACAAATATATTCTGAATGTTAGTCATTTATTTGGCAAATCTTTTGAGGACTTACATACCTGAGACTATTTTTATGGTGTCTCATTTTTGAAAGGTTTTTTTAGATATTACTTGTGCTTTTATGTTACTATTTTAAGAATAAAATATTTTTGTATTCAATGCTATTTTTCCCACTATAAAACTTCTTTTTTTATTATTATTTTCTTTTTATGGAAATAAAGAAATTTTCTTTGTATTTGATATTTTCATTTCACTGTCAGTGTGCATTTTTTTCTATTCTGTTTTAACGTTTTATGTGCTCTTTTCATCTGACAACCCAGTTTTTTCCCCTTCTGCCAGATGACCCAGCATAAGGGATTATGGGGAAACTACAGAAGGGATTTCCTGGCATAAGGATTTTGTTGATCTGATAGTGGCTGTATTGGTGACATTTATTTTCATTCCTCCTTCAAAAGTTTTCTTATGGCTTTTTCATTATTATCTTCATTACTCTTTTTAAAAAAGATTTTATATATGTATTTGAGAGAGATAGAAAGAGAAAGAGTGCACTCAAATGGGAAGAGGGACATAGGAAGAGAATCTCAAGCAAACTCCTTGCTGAGCACAGAGGCCCACAGGGGCTCAAACTCAAGCCCCTGAGATCATGACATGAGCTGAAATCAAGAGTCAGACCCTTAACCAACTGATCAGCCAGGCACTCCAATCTCCTTTACTCTTAATATCTAGATATTGTCATTTCTACTTCAATAATCCATTTCTCTTAACTTTTCTTTTACTGTTCCTATAGCCTTTCTGATGTCTCCTGGGAGAGGTTCTGTTTCTAATTTAATCTAATACCTTGCACAATTTATTATATTTTTGTACCTAATACTTTCAACTAGTCCTTTTCTATAATACCTTACACTTTGTTTTGTTTGAAGTTTCTACTTGCTTCAAGTAGTATGTATTGTGTACTGTGTTTTCTTCTGAGGATGTTTAATATTCAGGATCTACATAGTCCATGAACTGAGGTCAACAGATAATGTGTCCAGCAATATGTAATGGTATACAACATGGACGCCACTGGAGGAGATAATGCTAAGTGAAATAAGTCAAACAGAGAAAGACAATTATCATATGGTTTCTCTCGTCTATGGAACATAAGAACTAGGAAGATCAGTAGGAGAAGAAAGGGATAAAGAGAGGATGGGTAATCAGAAGGGGGAATGAAGCATGAGAGACTATGGACTCTGAGAAACAAACTAGGGCTTCAGAGGGTAGGGGGGTGGGGGAATGGGATAGGCTGGTAATGGGTAGTAAGGAGGGCACGTATTGCATGGTGCCCTGGGTGTTATACGCAACTAATGAATCATCGAACTTTACATCAAAAACCAGGGATGTATTGTATGGTGACTAACATAATATAATAAAAAAATATTTAAAAAAAATCTAGAAACCAAGAACTAGCTTGTGTTAGTCCTCGTGAATGAGTCCCAGGAAAAATTGTTGCAAGACATCCAAATCTTCTGCTAATTATTCTTACATGTTTCCATCCATCCGAAAATCACCTGGGTTGTGGTTTCATCTATAAACTTTTAGGAAGAAGCAGCAATGGAGGGATATGGACCTTAAATTTTATTCCACAGCTTTGAGAGATAAGGGAGGGAGGGTTATGGGTGTTTAAGAGGATAGAGAGGAGCTAAGATGGAGTAGTAGGAGGACCCTAGGCTTGCTTTATCCTTCAAACACAGATAGATAATTATGAAATCATACTAAATACCCAAGAAATTAATCTGAGGACTGACAGAACAAACTGTACAATTAGAGAAAGAGACAAGAGGCCACATCATGGAAGGTAGGAGGTGTGGTGAGGTGATTTGGGGAAAAGAAGGATCCCAATAATGGAGCCTAGGTCAGAGAGAGAGCCAAAAGAGGGAGAGAGACAGGAGCGCACAAGGGATCAGACAAGGAAAACACTTCCCCAAAGACATTGACTGGTAAAATGAGAGGGGCTGATTTCCATGAGTTTTTACAACTAGTGGGGATCAAAGATTGGAGTTTTAGAGGTCTACATTATAACCAGTGTGGGGCCTGGTTGGTGTTGCATTGCTCCTGCAGAGAAGGGCAAATAGCCAGGTAGCAGAAAGAGAGATCTGAGGATCCCCTTGTATGCACTGGGAGATAGTTCCCCTTTACAGAGTGCATTTGGGAGAGATGACATTGCCTCTCCAGGGACAAAAGGGCTAGTGGGTATCATTACCCTCCCCCACCCTTCAACATAGGTGTAGAAACACCTGCTGAGGGCAGCTCACCTGGACACTGGCTCTTTGTTGCCCTTTATTCCAAAATCCACCCCCTGTGCTTTGGTGTGTCTGTTCTTTTGGGCAAACCCACATCAACACCAGAATGACAAAATCCTCCACCAGAGGAACCAATGGGTCCATGCCATGCGAAGTCCATAAAGTTTGGAGTTTTAAGACCTAGCCGGCCTGCCTTGGATAGAACACAGGTGCACAGTACTGCCAGGATAAAGTCAGTCAGGGTGAAAGCAAAGATCTGCAGGATGCCTGGAACGCATGAGGGGAAATTGTTCCCTCTTTTGGGAGGGCTTCCCAGACAGTGGCAGGCAAGAACCCTCTTCTCCAGGATGAGGGAAGGGGCTGGCGCCATTTTTCTCCTTTTCACCTCAGCATAAACTAACTTCAGCAAGCACAGCACCAACAGTGCACCTAAACTGCTTACACCAAGCCCTACCCTCCTGTGCTCTGCAGGTGCTGCCTTTCTGGAGCAATCACGCCAGAGAACAAAATCAGAACAAAACCCCTACACCAGATGATTAGCACAAACTCTGCACCTACCATATCTACCGACCATAAAGTTCTACAAAGCTTCGGTGCTAGTAAAAATAGTATCAGATCTCTTTTAACAAGCAGACCAGAGCACACCTAGTTATAATTCACTATACTCTGGACAAGGTCCAAACACTCCCCACTGCAGGCAAGGAGAAACTCTGCAGAGGACTGACTTGAGGGAAACAGTAGCCAAAATACAGCAGCAAAGTGCACACAACATACACCAGAGACACATCCTAAAGTGCCAGGACCTGGACAATATATGACCTCTTCTTAATAAAGCCATTACCTACAGGAGCAGGAAATATAACAGGCTTTCCTAACACAGAGAAGAAGACAGAAACCCAGCCAAAAGGCCAAGATGGGGGAATTCATCCCAAAAGAAAGAACAAGAAAAGGTCACAGCCAGGTATCTAATCAAAACAGTTATAAGTAAGATGCCTGATCTAGAATTTAAAACAAAAATCATAAGGATACTAGCTGGGCCTAAGAAAACCATAGACGACACCAGGGAGTCCCTTAACAGAGATATGAGAGACCTAAAAACTAGTCAGGTTGAAATAAAAAATGCTATAATTGAGATGTGAAACCACCTAGATGTAATAACCACAGATGGAAGAAGCAGAGGAATGAATAAGTAATGTAGAAGATAAAATCATGGAAAAAGTGAAGACAAAATGGGGAAAAATATTGGATTACAAATGTAGACTTAGGGAACTCAGCGACTCCATAAAGCGTAATAACATTCATATCATAGAAGTCTCAGAAGAAGAAGAGAGGGAAAAAGGGAGTGCAGAAGTTTTATTTGAGCAAATTATAGCTGAAAACTTCCTTAATCTGGAGAAGGAAACAGACATTGAAATACAAGAGACACAGAGAACTCCCATCAAAATCAACAAAAGCGGACAAACACATATTATAGTCAAATTCACAAAACACAGACAAGGAAAAAATCCTGAAAATAGAAAAGGAGAAAAAAGTCCTTAACCTACAAGAGAAGGCAAATCAGATTTGCAGCAGATCTCTCCACAGAAACTTTCCAGGCCAGAAGAAAGTGATATGATATATTCAGTATGCTGAATGGAGAAAATATGGAGCCAATAATACTTTATCCAGCAAGGCTGCCCTTCAGAAAAGAAGGAGAGACAAAGAGTTTCCCAGACACACAAAAACTAAAGGAGCTCGTGACCACTAAATCAGCCCTGCAAGAAATATTAAGAGGGACTTGGCGCGGGGGGGCGGGGGGCAGAAGGAACAAAGACTAGAAAGGAACAGAGAACATCACCAAAAACACCAACTCTACAAGTAACACAATGGCACTAAATTTATATCTATCAGTAATCACTCTGAATGTAAATGGATTAAATGCTCCAATCACAAGACATAAGGTATCAGAATGGATTAAAAAAAAAAAAGACTCATCTATATGCTACCTGTAAGAGGCTCACTCTAGACCAAAAGCCACCTGCAGATTGACAGTGAGGGCATGGAGAACCATCTATCATACTAATATGTCAAAAGAAAGCCCAAGTAACCATACTTGTATCAGACAAACTAGATTTTAAATCAAAGACTGCAATAAAAGATGAAGATGGGCACTATGTCATAAATAAAGGGGTCTAACAATTGTAAATATTTATGCACCCAACTTGGAAGCACCCGAATATATAAATCAATTAATAACAAATATAAATAAAAACATAAACAAATAATAGTAGTGGACTTCAACATCCTACTAACAGCATCTAAGCAGAAAATCCACAAGGAAACAATGCCTTTGAATGACACACTGAACCAGATGGACTTCACAGATATACACAGAACATTTCATCCTAAAGCAGCAGAATATACATATTTTTGAGTGCACACGGAACATTCTACAGAATAGATCACATACTGGGTCACAAATCAGGCCTCAACAAGTATAAAAAGATTGAGATCATACTATGTATATTTTCAGACCACAAAACTATGAAACTTGAAGTTGGCCACAAGAAAAAATTTGGAAAGACCACAAATATATGGAATGTAAAGAGCATCCTACTAAAGAACGAATGGGTTAACCAGGACTTTAAAAGAAAAAATAAAAATATATATGGGAACAAATGAAAATGAAAATATGATAGTTCAATACCTTTGGGATGCAGCAAGGGCAGCACCAAGAGGGAAGTATATAGCAATACAAGCCTACCTTAAGAATCAAGAGAAGACTCAAATCCACAACCTAACCTTCCCTAAAGGAGCTGGAAAAGGAACGACAGATAAAGCCTAAAGCCAGCATAAGAGAAATAATAAAGATCAGAGCAGAAATAAATGATGTAGAAACAAACAAAAGAACAGTAGGATAGATCAATGAAACTAAAAGCTGGTTCTTTGTCAGAATTAATAAAATTGATAAACCCTTAGCCAGACTTATCAAAAGGAAAAGAGAAAGGACCCAAATAGTTAAAATAACAAAAGAGGAGAGATCACATCCAAAACCATAGAAATACGATTATAAGAGAATACAATAAAAAAGTATATGCCAAAAAACTGGGCAATCTGGAAGAAATGGATAAATTCCTAGAAACATATAAACTACCAAAACTGAAAAAGGAAGGAATAGAAAATTTGAACAGCTCCATAACGAGAAAAGAAATTAAGCCGGTAATCAAAAATCTCCCAACAAACAATAGTCCAGGGCCAATGGCTTCACAGGCGAATTCCACCAAACACCGAATGAAGAGTTAACTCCTATTCTTCTCAAATTTTTACAAAATATCAAAAAGGAAGGAAAACTTCCAAATCCATTCTATGAATTTAATATTTCATATTTAATACTCTACAGTACATTAAAAGAATCATTCACCCTGATCAGGTGGGATCTATTCCTGGGCTGCAAGTGTGGCTCAGTATTCACTAATCAATTAACTGGATATACCACATTAATAAAAGAGAGGAGAACCATAAGATCCTCTAAATAGATCCAGGAAAAGCATTTGACAAAGTATAGTATCCTTTCTTGAAAAAAGCCCTTAAAAAAGTATGGATAGAGGGAACATACCTCAACATCATAAAGGCCCATATATGAAAGACCCAAAGTGAATATCATCCTTGATGGGGGAAAACTGAGAATGTTTCTTTTATGGTCAGGAACAAGACAAGGATGTCCATTCTCACCATTGTTATTTAATATAGTACTGGAAGTCTGAGCCTCAGCAATTAGACAACAAAAAAATAAATAAAAGACATCCAAATTGGCAAGGAAGAATTCAAACTTTCACTATTTGCAGATGATATGATACTTTATGTAGAAAACCCGTAAGACTCCATCAAAAAAATTGTGAGAACTAATGAGTGAATTCAGCAGGGTCACAGGATATAGCACCAATGTACAGAAATCTCTTGCATTTCCATACATCAATAATGAAACAACAGAAAAAGAAATCAAGGAATTGATCCCATTTGCCCTTGCACCAAAAATAATACCCCTAGGTATAAACCTAACCAAAGATGGAAAAGACTGTACTATGAAAACTATAGAACACTGATGTAAGAAATTGAAGATGACACAAATAAATGGAAAAATATTCTATGCTCATGGATTAGAAGAACAAATATTGTTAAAATGTCTATAGTATCCAAAGCAAACAATACATTTAAGGTAATCCTATCAAAATACCACCAGCATTTTTCACAGAGCTAGAACAAACAATCCTAATATTTGTATGAAACCACAAAAGACCCCAAATAGCCAAAGCAATCTTGGAAAAGAAATGCAAACCTGGAAGCACCACAATTCCAGACTTCAAGCTATATTACAAAGACATCAAGACAGTATGGTACTGGCACAAAACAGACACAGAGATCAATGGAACAGAATAGAAAACTCAGAAATGGACCCACAACTATATGGTCAACTAATCTTTGAAAAAGCAGAAAAAAATATCCAATGGAAAAAAGACAGTCTCTTCAACAAATGCTGTAAGGAAAACTGGACAGCAACATGCAAAAGAATGAAATTGAACCACTTTCTTACACCATACACAAAAATAAACTCAAAATGGATTTAAGACCTAAATGTGAGACAACTTCTTTGACCTCAGCCATAGAAACTTCTTACTAGATATGTTTCCAGAGGCAAGGGAAACAAAAGCAAAAATGAACTACTGGGACTTCATCAAGATAAAAACTTCTGCTCAGTGAAACAGTCAACAAAACCAAAAGACAACTGACAGAATGGGAGAAGATATGTGCCAATGACATATCTGATAAAGGGTTATTATCCAAAATCTATAAAGAACCTATCAAACTCAACAACCCAAAAACAAATAATCCAGTTAAGAAATTGGCAGAAAGAAGACACAAACAGACATTTTTCCAAATAAGACATATAAATGGCCAGCAGACACATGAAAAGATGCTCGACATAACGGATCGTCAGGGAAATACATATCAAGAACAATGAGATATCACTTTATACCTGTAAGAATAGCAAAAGTTAACAATACAGGAAACAATACGTGTTGGGAAGGATGTGGAGAAAAGGTAACACTTTTGCACTGTTGGTGAGAATGCAAAATGGTACGGCCACTCCAGAAAACAGTATAAAAATTCTTCAAAAAGTTAAAAATAGAACTATCCTATGATCCAGAAATTGCACTACAAATTATTTACCCAAAGGATACAAATTTTTTATCTATGAAGTTCATTAAGAACTTTTTAAGTCCCAACATTTCTAATCTGTAGCAGGGACAAAGATCTTTAGAAGCATTTTGAAAATGTTAATATACATAAATATAATAAAATAAAGAAATATTTAACTGCATATTGATCTAAATAGCATTCTATTTATACATCTCAGCCAAACAAATTAAGCCATACCATACCAGAGCAACACCTCCTCCATAATGGCTATCACACATCTTCCCTTGAAAGGTTGCACCAACAAAAGTTGATTTTTCTCTGTAACTTAAGTTAAAAAAGGATCATAATCATATAATTTTGTAAAATTAAGCACAATTGCTATTGAATTTTCCTAATAACTTTTTGATTTCCATATTTATATAATAAATTGATAAAAATTTCCACCTAACTTGAGGGTAATGAGGCTTAGAAGTGACTAAACAGGTCTGCTTGTTTTGAAAACAATTAAATACATTTAAAAATGAATACTAGAAAAGTTTATTTTCATATTGAATTTTTAGAAAAAAGTCTTTATTATGTAGTATTTTTAAAAGTTAAATAATTCCTAGAATATCAAAATAATAAAAATAAATAAAAATCCTTAAAATAAGGAAGCTAAAGCAATACAACTGCTAAATAAAATGGGAAGAGTCATGTTGTGAGTTGAAGTCTCCCATTAATCAGATAGATTTATACAACCAGGATCATGAAAACATATGGCATATTCATGGGACAGAAAATAATTTAAAATATTATAATTCTGTAAATATATTATTTTTACATAATATAACAATATCTTATACATAGATCCTAAATATTAATAAGAGAAAAAAAGAACTTATTAAATAGAAGGGG
The DNA here is from genome assembly GCF_002007445.2 of Ailuropoda melanoleuca. Classification (NCBI taxonomy): domain Eukaryota; kingdom Metazoa; phylum Chordata; class Mammalia; order Carnivora; family Ursidae; genus Ailuropoda; species Ailuropoda melanoleuca. The sequence goes on from NC_048235.1 coordinate 32,771,976, forward strand.
AGGCTTATATTTTTTAAAATGCAGCACAACGTAAATATGGTATGTTAGAGATATTAAAATAAACAGTAGTGTTGCCATAGCCTTGTGTTTTTTTGTTGTTGTTGTTGCTATCTTACGAAAATAAAGCATAAAAAGAAGCCCTAATTACTACATTCATCATGTGTGTTTCTTCAGATAGATATGTTATTATTTTAAGTATAGTTTGGGACATTTAATGATATGTTACATATTCTAACGTAGGAAAGCATACGATAACAATATTGAGAGCACCAATTTTAACTACAAACAAGTAAATAAAATGATTGACATCAATAATTCTGTTATAAAAACTGTGTTTTGAAAAATCACATTCACATGATGTTGTATGCAGGAAAAAAATGGCATATTTTCCCTAAAGGCCTGTCAACTGTCAAAAATTAAGTCAAATATGGATGTTTCCTTTGTATAAGACTTAGTAAAACCAAAATATGCTTACACAAGTAAAAATGCTATATCATGAGGACGCAAAACAAGATAAGATCTTTTCCATTTTAAAAATCTGTGTAATAATTCATTAGCATCTCCGGTTACTGAGATTTTATTTTCATCTATCCAAAGTTCCAATGAAGAGAGAACTATTGTAATATTAAATGATGTAAAAATCTAAAATAGAAGACATGAAGAAAATGTGTTCAAATATCATGGTTTAAATAGATCTGGAGATTTATCTATAAAAATAAACTGCACTGATGACAAATATTAAACAACAGAATTGTTAAGTCTGGATCAGATCTCACAGAGTATATTAGTAAGTAATAAATACTACTTATAAAACAAGTAATAAACAGTTTGAAATGCTTGTACTTCAGCAAGCCCCATGTGATGTGCTTTATCAATTTTATAATTATATGCATAACTTAATTAGGTATACATAATAACTATTATTCCTATTATTATTCCTATTCAGAAAACTGAAACTTAAAATAGTTACATAATTTGGCCTATTTCATATATCATGTGCATTCAGACAGTGCCATTAAAAAAAAAATATGGGAATGCTTTAAGTAACACAAGCAAATACAAAAAGATTTAAAAAGCAATTACTTACAGCATTGGTCAGTCCAATCAACTGGAAAATCTTTTGAGTGACAACAATCGTATCAGAACCCATATGATTATACTGACAAAGATAAGAAATTGTTTAAATTGCCAATTTATTAGTTTTTAAGCACTATTATTATAGAAGTGATGTTATATATACTCAGTATAAAATAGGCAAAATATTTTTAAAATACAAAAGACACTACAAACTCTTCCAAAAATAAAAGAGGAGGGAACACTTCCAGACTCATTTTATGAGGCCACCATTACCCTAACACAAAAATCAAACACTGCAAAAGAAAAATACAAACCAATATTCCTAATGATCACAGTTACAAAAAAATCCTCAGCAAAATATAGGCAAACTAAATTCAACAGCATATTATAAGGATAACACATTGTGATCAGTAGGGATATTTTCCAGGGATGTAAGAATGGTTCGACATCTGCAAATCAGTCAGTATGATACCCTACATCAACAAAATGAAGGATACAAATTATATGATCAGTTGATGAAGAATCATCAGAAGGTGCAGAAAAAAACATTTTAACAAACTTCAACATCCTTTCATAATGAAAACTCTGATTTTATCACTGTTTCCTAAGTGATTCTTATTCATAAAAAAGTTTGAAAACTACTAGATTATATTGTAATTATCAATTATTTAAAGTTTCTATAAAAATGGAGCTATGAGTTCATAAATTTCTGAATTTTTCAATCATAGTCCTTTAATCACCTCTCTGGCTTCTTCTGTGGTAATTGATCTATTCAACAAACTACAAAACACCCAAACTCATTAATATTAATGCAAATTTTATAAATGTTAGTCAATAGATTCCAGCAACGTATCAAAAGAATAATATGTAACGATGAGTCAGAGTTGATTTCCAATAACTCATGTTCAACATCAATAAAATATGTAAGTGTTATGCATTACATCAACAATCTAATGAAGAAAACCTGCATGGTTGATATAATAAATGCTGAGGAAGAATTTGATAAAATTCACCAGCAATTCCTAATAGCAAATAAAAAAAATGAGAATCAAGTAAAATTACTCAAATGTCATAAAGACTAAACACAGCAACAGGGGCAAAAATCAACAACAAAAAACTAATAGTAAATATTATTCTAAATGGATAAACCATTTCAATTAAAATCAGGAACTATATAGCTTGTCTATTATTCTCTTCATTATTTAACATGGTCAGGGAAGTTTTTGTGAATGCAAAAACACGGGAAAATAAAATAACTGCAGCAAACATTTGGAAAGAAGAAATAAAACTCTATCTTTGAGTTTGTGATATACTTTATACCAGAAAACCCATGAGAATCCAGTAAAGTTACTATAATTATTATTAGAATATGTAAGATTGCTAGATATATGAGCTATCTGTAAAATTAATGATGTTTTTCTCATTTTATATAAAAATTCATTGACAATACTGAAAAATTAAATTGTTTTATTTCCTTAAGAGTAAATTTTTAAAAGGCAGTATATCTATAGGAAGAAAACTACAATAATCTTATTAAAAGACATAAAACCAGTCTAATCACAAAAGTATACATTATTTTTGGATAAGAAGACTTTCTATCACAAGTTTGTTAATTACTCTAAGTTAGTATTAAATTTTAATGCCATACCAATTAGAGTCCCCCATTTTGGGAGGAAGAATTAAGAAAATGATCATAAAGCTTATAGATAAGTAAAAGAACCCGAGAGAAAATGTGCTAAAGTATGAGGAAAAAACAGGATAAAGAGATTTACCTTGCTAGATATCATTATACCATGAACTCACTGTAATTGTCAGTATGATGTTAGTTTATGAATGGAAAAATAGACTAATGGGACACAAATGGAGAAATCATAAATATATCCCAATTACATGTAAGACTTTAATATTTAATAAATAGTGCTTTAGAACCAGCTCTTCATCTGAAAGATAATAAAAGCAGACACCCATCTTAAGTCATAGTTTATCCTATGCCATATATGAAAATACATTCCAGGTGAATTAAAGAGTTATATGCAGACAAATCTAGAAAACTACATAAAAAGTATAGGTGGTTATTGATACCCTCCTAATTAAAATTGCAAAGCCAAAAATTGTGTAGGAATGTGAAGGCATATTTGAATACATGAAAATTAAAGTTTTGTGATACAAAAAATCCACAAATGAAGTTAATTACCAAGGTCAATATTTTGATAACAATATTTCAGACAATAAAACATGAATATTTTCAATATTCAAAGATTTCTTATAAGTTGAAAACAAGGCAAATAAAAAATAAGAAAAGGCATAAGTTATCAATTTAGAGAAAAGCTAATACCAGTGACCACTAAATATTAAATGATGCTTAAATTAATTCTCAAGGAAATAGAAATTAAAATCACATTTAGATAAAATTTTATGTGCACTGACTAGCAAAAATTAAAGAGAAATATAAAATGGATGATTAGTAGGTATGAACGGAATATGTATTTTGTTTTAACTTGGATATGTGAAAAAAGTTACAATCTTTATGAAGCAATGGATGATATTTATTAAAATTAAGCAAACATAAATCTTTTGAGCCATCATCCTTACTCCTGGTGACTTTTCTCATAGGGGTCAAATGCCCAAGATGGAAGTACTCATGAATAAGGATAATTCTTAAGCATTTTATGGTGGAAATCAAAACAAAACAAACAAACAAAAAAAAACAGAATAAAACTGGAAATAAAGTGAATACTCCCCAAAAAGAGAATAAAGGAATTAATTACAGCACATGCATACCATGAAATACTATTCAGTCCTCAAAAAGAATGAATTAACTACTCAGTTGACTTGGAGAACCTCTCACACACAGACACACACACACACATTTTTTTTAATTAAATAATACAAGAAAATGTCAAAGGCTGCCAGACTTGATAAAGGGAAGAGAAGAATTAATTGTATATTGTTTACAGAAGCATACTAAATTTTCAAAGATACAAATAACTTGAAAGTAAAAGTACTGAAAGAGCATACCATGCAAACTATGAGAAGAGAACTGACATGTCAATGAGAAAGATACAAAATTATAAATACATATACATCTAAAAACAGAGCCTGGGTAAGGAGTTAAGATGGCAGAGGAATAGGGGACCTTAATTTCTTCTGGTCCCTGGAATGCAACTAGATAGCTATCGAATCATTCTGAACACCTGTGAAATCAATAAGAGATCTGAGAAAAGAATTGCTACAGTTCTACAAATAGAAAAGTGGTTATTTTTTGCAAGGTAGGAGGTGCAGAGGAGACATGAATATGGGGTGGTGTACTGGAAGTTAAACCATGGAAGGGAGGAAGCTCTTTAGCAGGCTACTAAAAGTATTGTAAGCATATAAACATCAGAGCACAAAATTGGAACATTAAGAAGTCTGCTAACTTGGGAACATCCCTGGTTTAAAGGTGCTCAGATGGCAAAGTGGGGCCAGGTAGACAGCATGGTCTCAGGATCCTCAGGGTCATAAAAGAACAGGGGTGCCTGAATCTGGCAGAGTTCTCAAGCATCAGAGAAGGGAAGCTAGCTTAAAGCAGCAAGTCTAGGTGCCAGCTTTCTGTTCAGTGTTGCCATAAACAGAGAAACACTGCATGGTCTGGCAACCCTTCTCAGGGCAGGGACCCAGCAAAATGCAGAAGCTCGAGGAGAACCCCCTCCCTTCCCCAGGAGGAATGGCTCTGGTCCAGCTGCAGGAGTCCAAAAGTTTGGAGACTGGAAACTGGGTCATGTACTTGAGATAAAAACGCTTGGTCACTGGCTGGGTGAACACAGAGTTAAGATGGAAACCAGGGAGTGGTGCCTGGGTGGCTCAGCCATTAAGCATCTGCCTTTGGCTCAGGGTCCTGGGATCCAGCCCGCATCCAGCTCCCTGCTTGGTGGGAAGCCTGCTTCTTCCTCTCCCACTCCCCTTGCTTGCATTCCCTCTCTCTCTGTCAAATAAATAAATAAAATCTTTAAAAAAAAGATGGAAACCAGGGAGACAAGAGTGATTGATAGCTTTTCTGTGAGAGCTCACTGAAGAGTTGTGGGCATGAACTTTCAGCTCTGGGACTAGAGATAGGGGTGACACCATTTTCATCCCCTACATCAGTACTGAAAGCCTTCAGGGAGCAAAACATAGTGCAATCTGGAGCCACTTACACTGAGTCCAGACCCCTGGTAAGGGAGGCACAATTCCACCCAGGCAAGAATGCCTGATAATCAGTGCAACAGGCCCCTCCCACAGAAGACCAGCAAGAACAACTGCTAACACCAAGTAAACCAATCATATAGAACTGCAAAACTTCAGCTCTTGGAGAAAACAGTATATAGCATTTGTGGTGTTTTTATTATTCTTTAGTCCTTTGGGATTTTTTTCCAGGTATTTTATTTTATTAATTCTTTTTTTAATTCATTATATATATATATATATATATATATATATATATATAAATTTGGTTTTCTTCCATTGTACTGTATTGGGTTTTTTGTGTCTGTATATATATATATACACATTTTTTCCCTTTCTTTCCTATTTTGGGATCTAGTTTCCTTTAACAAATAGACCAAAATATACCCAGGATCTAGTTTATTGTTTTGTTCTGTTTTACTTATTGTTTGATATTTTTTTCTTATTTTGCTTTGGTTTTGTTTCCTTCCAGTTCTGTTTGTTTGTATTTTTCTGGTGTTGTTCTTGCTATTTTTGTCTTTTTTCTCTTTCACCTATTCTTTCTGGACACGATGAGACAGACAAACTCACCTCAAAGGAAAGAACAGCAGGCAGTACTCACTGCCAGAGATTTAACCAGCATGGATATAATTAAGATGTCAGAACTAGAATTCAAAACAATGATTATAAAGATAATAAAAAAGCATACAAGACAGTAGAAAATCCCTTACTCTAGACATAGAAGAACTAAAATCTAATCAGGCCAAATTCAAAATGCTATTACTGAGATACAATAAAAAATGGAGGCTCTAACTGCTAGGATAAAGGAAGCAAGAGAGAGTCAGTGATATAGAAGATAAAATGATAGAAAATAAAGAAGCTAAGGGAAAAAAGAGAGAAAAACAACTACTGGATCATGAAGGCAGATTTTGAGAAATCAGTGATACCATAACACAAGCTAATATTAGAATAATAGGGGTCTCAGAAGAGAAGGAGAGAAACAGAGGGGCAGACGGTTTATTTGAGCAAATTAGTGCTGAGAACATGTCTAATCTGTGAAAATAAACAGGAACTCAAGACCAGGAAGCACAGAGAACCCCCTCAAAGTCAATAAAAAAGGTCAGCACCTCAACACATATTAGTGGAGCTTGCAAACTTCAGAGACAGAGAAAATCATGAAAGCAGCTCAGAAGAAAAGGTCCTTTATCTAAAAGAGCAGACACATAAGTCTCACAGCAGACCCGTCCACAGAGACCTGGAAGGCCAGAAAGGACCAGCACGACATATTCAATGTGCTAAATGAGAAAAATATGCAGCCAAGAATACTTTATCCAGCAAGGCACTCATTCAGAATAGAATGAGAGTTAAAGAGTTTCCAAGGCAAAAAGAAAACAACAAAAAACCTTAAGGAATTCATGAATGCTAAACCAGCCCTGCAAGAAATATTAAAAGGGATCCTTTGAGCAAGAAGAGAGCCCAAAAGTAACAAAGACCAGAAGGGAACAGAAACAATCTACAGAAACAGTGACTTTACGGGTAACACAATAGCACTAAATTCATATCTTTCAATAATTACTCTGAATGTAAATGGACTAAATGCTCCAATCAAAAGACACAGGATATCAGATTGGACTAATAAACAAGACCATTGATATGCTGTCTACAAGAGACTCATTTTGGACCCAAAGACACCATCAGATTGCAAGTGAGGGGGTGAAGAACAATTTATCATGCTAAGGAACAAAAGAAACCTGGGGTAGCAATTCTTATATCATATAAACTAGATTTTAAAGCAAAGACTATAGTAAGAGATTATGAAGGACGCTATATTATAATAAAAGGGTCTGTCCAACAAGAAGATCTAGCAACTGTAAATATTTATGCCCCTACCTTGGGAGCAGTCAATTATATGAAGCAATTAATAACAAATACTTAAAGAAACTTATTGATTATGATACAATAATACCAGGGAACTTTAACACCCCACTCACAGCAAAGGACAGATCATCTCTGCAGAAGAGCAAGAAGGAAACAAAGGCTTTGAAAGACACACTGGACCAGCTGGACTTCACAGATATATTCAAAGCATTTCATCCTAAAGCAACAGAATACCCATTCTTCTAGATTGCACATGGAACATTTTCCAGAATGGATCACATACTGGGTCATAAGGGCTCAAGGTACCAAAAGATTGAGATTACTCCATGAATATTTTCAGACCACAATACTTTAAAACTTTAAACTCAAGGGTACCTGGGTGGCTCAGTCGGTAAGCATCTGCCTTTGTCTCAGGTCATGATCCCAGGGTCATGAGATCAAGCCCCCCATCAGGTTCCCTGCTCAGGGGGAAACCTACTTTTCCCTCTCTCACTCCCCCTGCTTGTGTTCCCTCTCTCACTCTCTCTCACTCTGTCAAATAAATAAATAAAATCTTTATAAATAAATAAACAAACAAGCTTAAACTCAATCACAAGAGAAAATTTGGAAGGAAAACAAATACATGGAGGTTAAAGAGCATCCTACTAGAGAATGAATGGTTCAACCATGTAATTAAAGAAGAATTTTAAAAATATATGAAAACAAATGAAAATGAAACCACAAAATTTCAGAACATTTAGGATGCAGCAAAAGCAGTCCTAAGAGGAAAGTATATAACAATAGAAGCCTATCTGAAGAAGCAAGAAAAGTCTCAAATACACAGTCTAACCTTACACCTAAAGGATCTGGATAAAGAACAGCAAATAAAGCCTAAATCCAGCAGGATAAGAGAAATAATAAAGATTAGAGCAGAAATCAATGATATAGAAATCAAAAGAACAGTAAAACAGATCAACAAAATGAGGAGCTGATTCATTGAAAGAATTAATAAGCTTGATAAACCCCTTGCCAGACTTACCAAAAAGAAAAGAGAAAGGACCCAAATAAATAAAATCATAAGTAAAAGAGGAGAGATCACAACCAACAACAAAGACATGCAAACTATTATAAGGACATATTATGAGCAATTATATGCCAACAAATTAGGCAATCTGAAAGAAATAGATGCATCCCTAGAAACAAATAAACTATCAAAACTGAAACAGGAAGAAATAGAAAACCTGAACAGACTCATAACCAGCAAAGAAATTGAAGCAGTAATCAAAAATCTCCCAACAGAGTCTAGTGCCAGATGGCCTCCCAGCAGAGTCCTAGCTATTCTGAAGTTCTTTCAAAAAATATACATGGAAGGAAAACTTCCAAACCCATCCTATGAAGCCAGCATTTCCTTGATCCCAAAACCAGACAAAGACCCCACCAAAAAGGAGAATTACAGACCAATATCTCTGATGAACATGGATGCAAAAATTCTCACCAAGATACTAGCTAATGGGATCAAAGAGTACATTAAAAAGATTATTCACCACAACCAAGATTTATTCCTGGACTGCAAGGCTGGTTCAACATCCAGAAATCTGTCAATGTGATACATCACGTTAATAAAAGAAAGGACAAGAACTATATGATCCTCTCAAAAGATGCAGAAAAAAACATTTGACTAAATACAGCATCCTTTTTTCATAAAAACTCTCTGCAGTGTAGGGATTGAGGTAACATACTTCAGTATCATAAAAATCATATATGAAAAATCCACAGTGAATATCATCCTCAATGGGGGAAAAACTGAGAGCTTTTCCCCTAAGGTCAGGAACAAGACAGTGATGTTAACTCTCACCACTCTTGTTCAACATAGTACTAGACGTCCTAGCCTCAGCAATTGGAAAATAAAAAAATAAATAAAAGGTATCCAAATCAGCAAAGAAGTCATGCTTTCAGTCTTTGCAGATGACATGATACTCTATGTTGACAACCTGTAAGACTTCACTCAAAAATTGCTAGAACTCATACAGGAATTCAGCAAAGTGGCAGGATATAAAATCAATGCACAGAAATCAGTCGCATTTCTATACAAGAAGAATGAGGCAGAAGAAAGAGAAATCAAGAAATGGATCCCATTTACAATTGCACCAAAACCATAAGATACCTAAGAATAAACTACCCAAAGAGGTAAATGCATTTTTAAAACTATGTAACAGTTATGAAAGTAATTGAGGAAGACAAAAAGAAATGGAAAAAAGTTCCATGCTCATTGATTGGAAGAACAAATATTGTTAGAATCTTTATACTACCTAAAGCAATCTACACATTCAAAGCCAGAACAGCAATATTTATATGGGACAAACTAGACTTTAAAACAAAGACTGTAACAAGAGATAAAGGGGGGCACCTGGGTGGCACAGCGGTTAAGCGTCTGCCTTCGGCTCAGGGCGTGATCCTGGCGTTATGGGATCGACCCACATCAGGCTCCTCGGCTATGAGCCTTGCTTCTTCCTCTCCCACTCCCCCTGCTTGTGTTCCCTCTCTCGCTGCCTATCTCTATCTCTGTCGAATAAATAAATAAAATCTTTAAAAAAAAAAAAAAAAAAGAGATAAAGGGCACTATATAATCATAAAGGGGACAATCCAACATGAATATATAACAACTGTAAATATTTATGCCCCCAACATGGGAGCACTCAAATATGTAAGAATTTAAAACAAACATAAAGGAACTCATTGATAATAAGAAAAATATGGGACTTTAACACATATTAGTAGACAGATCATCTAAAGAGAAAATAAACAAAGAAACAATGGCTTTGAATGGCATACTGGAACAGATGGACTTAACAGATAAATTCAGAACATTCAATTTCAAAAACAGCAGAATACAAATTCTTTGCAAGTGCACATGGAACAGTCTCAGGAATAGATCATATATTAGATCACAAATCAGACCTCAAAAAATACAAAAAGACTGAAAAAATACCATACACCTTTTCTGGCCACAATGCTATGAAATTTGGAAGTCAATCAAAATATAAAATTTGGAGAGACCACAAATACCTGGAGGTTAAACAACATGCTACTAAACAATGAATGGTTCAACCAGGAAATCAAATAAGAAATTTAAAAAAAATACATGGAAACAAATGAAAATGAAAACATAACAGTCCAAAACCTTTGGGATGCCACAAAAGCAGTCGTTAAGAGGGAAGTATGTAGAAATACAGGCCTATTCCAAGAAGCAAGAAAAATCTCAAATAGACAACCTAGCTTCTTACACCTGAAAGAGCTAGAGAAAGAACAACAAATGAAGACTAATCCAGCAGAAGGAAGAAAATAGTAAAGGTTAAAAAAGAAATAATATAAAAACAAACAAAAAAAACCCCCAAACCAAAACAAACAAAAAAACAATAGAATAAGTCAATGAAACCAGGAATTGTTTCTTTGAAAAAATAAATAAAATTGATATACATCTAGACAGGTTTATCAAAAAGAAAAGATTAAGGAACTAACTAAATAAAATCACAAATGAGAAGGAGAAATAACAACAATCACTACAGAAATACAATTATAAGAGAACATTATGAAAAAGTATATGCCAACAAATTGGACAACCTTTCCAATGGATAGGAAATGGATAAAATCCTAGAAACATATAGACCATGAAAACAAACAGGAGAAATAGAAAACTTGCACAGACCAATAGCCAGCAAAGAAATTGAATCAGTAATCAAAAAACTCCCGACAAACAAAAGTTCAGGGCCAGATAACTTTACAGGTGAATTCTACCAAACATTTAAAGAAGAGTTAATACTTACTCTTCTCAAAATACTCAAAAACATATAAGAGAAAGGAAAACTCTCGAACTCATTCTATGAGGCCAGCATTACCCCAATATCAAAACCAGATAAAGACTCCACTAAAAAAGAGAACTATAGGCCAATATTGCTGAAGAACATGGATGTAAAAATTCTCAATAAAATACTAGCAAACTGAATCCAACAATACATTAATAAAATCATTCACCAATCAAGTGATTTTATTCCTAGGTTGCAAGGGTGGTTCAATATGCACAAACCAATGTGATACACCACATTAATAAAAGAAAGGATAAAAACCATATGATTATTTCAATAGATGCAGGTAAAGTATCTGAAAAGTACAGCATCCATTTATGATAAAAGCCCTCAACATAGTACATTTAGGGGAACATACCTCATCGTAATCAAGACAATTTATAAAAAACCCACAGCTAATATCATCTTCAGTGGAAAAATGGTACAGTCACTTTAGAAGATAGTCTAGCAGTTTCTTACAAAGTGAAACAAACTCTTAACATATGATCTAGTAATAATACTCCTTGGTTATTTACCCAAAGGAGTCAGGACTTATGTCCACACAAAAACCTAAACATGGATGTTTTTAGCAGTTTGGTTCACAATTTTCAAAACTTGGAAGCAACCAAGATATCCTTCAGTAAGTGAGTGAATGAATAAATTGTAGTATATCCAGATAATAGAATTTTATTCAGTGCTGAAGAGAAATGAGCTATTAAAGCATGAAAAGGCATGGAGTAAAGTTAAAAACATTACTAAGCTAAAGAAAACAGTTTATAATGGCTACATACTGTATATTTCAATTACATGACATTCTGAAAAAGCCCAAACCATGGAGACAGTAAAAAGATCAGGCATTTCTGAGCATTAGAAGTATGGGAAGGATAAATAAAAATTACTAAGAAACTATTCTAAAGTTAGCAATTTTTAAAATTTACATTATTTATATAAAACTAAGAATAAATTTATAGAGATTTGATTTCCAATTTACTACTGATATTAGTAATTTAAAATACATTAAAGCAGAAATAAACCAAAAATGGTCATTGTTGTTTGTTTAAAAATTTATTCCAACTTTTTTATAACCCTCCATTGCTAATATAAATGGACATAAACAAGTCAAAATATACTTACCAAATTTTTTTCAACTACAACATGCATTTCTATATACTGAGAAAACTCTGGAAGTGGCTGAAAAAAAATCCACAAATTTTACATCAAAATTGAAGTATTACTTAAATGTTTTAATATCTATCACTACTTCATGAATTCAATGTTGCAAAATACAATTTTATATATAAAAAATGATTAGATAATTTAAGTAAAACTTGCTATCACTGAATCATTTGCAGAAATTTTGCCTTTTCACTTCCTTTGTGCTTGATCAAATATTTAATTTACTCAAAAAAAATTTCCTTTACTTCCATTGTCTATATTCTCATTGGTACTGAGCTATTTCTATTATTTTCTCTGAAGAAACTTTTCCATTGACTTCCCATTACAAGATGTGAGTGTTTAATTAGCTTCAAAATTCTATTATACTGTAGTAGGTGGTCCTATAGTTTTTTCCTATACCCCAAAAGAGTGAGGTCACATCTCTGTGTCTAGAGGAGTGGGATTTCATTTGAAGAATAGAGTTAATTTTTGTATAATTTACCTCAGAAAAAATTTAGCGAATTAGTTTTTTTTTTTTAAAGAAAAATGTTATACGACAAAGAATCAAAATGACTAACATTCTTATACCAGATCATAGATATCTCAAGATGTATACTCTGGGTATCATGTGATCCACTTAGATCATAGTGGTTAATTTAGGCACAAATGTGAAGCCTTAATGGTGTTTGAAATCTGGCTTATCATTTATGTGACTTAGACTGTTTCCCAAAAATGAAGATAAAGTAATAATTGTTATAATTACTATTAACAAAATGTTACTTATTTTCATCATTATTTTTTTGGTGAAGGAGGAAGGCACTGGAAAAAACATCTAAGAACAGCCTTTGCAAAACTTTAAGACTATACATGTGGAAAACTTAAAATATTTTTAAGCTAAAATAACATACCATCTACATGCACTGGAAAATATTTGGAAGCAGAAAAGGCTCATCAAATTTCAGAAATTGAGCAAAATTTTATCATGATTATTTTAGTGTCTGCATTTTTTCTTCTTTACACTGATATTTAATCCCTTGAAAGTTCAAAACCATTCCATTTTAGATAAACTGTTTTCCTCAACATATGAAAAGGAGAATTAAAGAGGGAACAACAAATCTGTGGTTTAGTGGAGACAAAAGAGTAATGATTTTAGTAATTTAAAGGAGAAAGAAAAGTTGAGAAAGGTCAGAAAGGCATATTTAGGGCTCCTTGATTACTCATTTTTCCCCCCTCACTCTAAAATTCTCTTTCTTGGTCCAAGTTTTGGAGATTTGATGGTTTCATTTAAAAAAATGTTGATGAAATCCCATTGTGGTCTAACTGGTTTCTTATTATTTCCTCCAAAACTAAGCACCAAATGTTGCATAATAGTCTTGCTTATAGGACTCTATCCTTTCATTAAAGTCCCTAAACAAGAAAACAACACTACCTTACTAGAGGATAAAAATAAACATTTAAATTAATTGAGAGAAATGATATATTAATGGATCGAGGGATTCAAACCTATTTCTTTGTTTTAATGAACATAAGTGTTGTCTAACATTCCCTGAGGTAAACCTTGATTTTTGAAATTCGGATTGGTTAATATTTAGTTAATAACAATTTATTTATTCATTTACTGAACAATAAGCTTCTAGCAGAAAAAATTCACAGTCCATTATAGCTAAATAAAAGTTTAAGACAAAGATGCATAAAATAATTTCAGGAATTGTGTGTGTTGGAAAAGTGAGCAGATATTTGATTTCAAAAGACCACTAAAGCATTTTATTTAGTAAGAGAAAATAACCATATACAGAGACAAATTGCTTATATATGTGTTATATAAAGATGACTCCGATTGCAGGGAAGTTTGCTTTAGTGAAGTAAATACTACAGAATTGAATCTAAGCAAGAAGATCATGTAATGCTACCAGAAGATCCAATTGCAACATAGATAGATTAAAGATTTAAGTTTAAAAAATGTCAAAAGTCATGGGTAGGAATATTCAGGGAGTGAGAAGGGACATGAAGATAATTGATAGGCAACAGATAGATGATGATAGATGATAAATAGATAGATGATAGATGATACATACACAGATACATAGATGATAGATATAGGTAGATGATAGATGATATATAGATAGATGATAGATAGATGATAGATAACAGATGATAAAAAGATAAATACACAGATACACAGATACATAGATACATAGATGATAGATATAGGTAGGTAGATAATATGTATTTGTATATTTTAACTTGGGATAACTCAGGAAAAAATTTAGAAAGAGAGTAGGAGATCTGTAAATCACAGTAGATAAATCCATGGAAAAATATATGACAAACAAATGAAAACCTGAGACATAACATGGGAAATATCAGTATCTAGGATGTGATTGTGAAAGAAAAATTTAGAAAAAGTGAGATAGAATGAAAAACAGGAGAGTTTTATCAGTGAGTAAAGTAAGTAAAAAATTCCAGGGAGTTTTTATTTTATTTCACCATTAATATCATACTTAATGAAAATAGACTGAATCATTTCCTCCTAAGATTTGAAAAAGACAAAGATATCTCTTCTCACCTATCCGACATTGTACCTGAGATGCTAACCAGGGTAATTCAGCAATGAAAAATAAATGAAAGGTATCCTAATTGCAAAAGAAGAGCATCAGCTACCTTTATTGAAGATAACATAATCTTAAACATAGAAAACTACAAAAAGTTCAATAAAAAACTAATAAATAATTTAAACAAGTTTGCAAAATACAAAATCAGTATATATAAACCAATAATTTCCAAACACTAATAGAAACACAATTTTGAAATAAAAATTAAGTGTGCAATATTTAAATAAAAAATGTAGAAATAAATTTCACAAAAGATGTTTTGATGACAACTTGAAAACTGAACTATATAAAACATTGCAAAATGAAATTAAAGAAAATCTAAAAGCCAAAGGCTATTCAATGTTCATGGATAGAAGGAGTTAACGTTGTTAAATGGCAATATTTCCCAGAGCAATCTACAAAATCAACATAATCCCATCTGGCTTTTTAAGGGAATTGAAATAAATAAAATTTAAAATTTATTTGGAAATGAATACTACCCAAAGTAGCCAAACAATTTCATAAAAGAACATCCCTGATTCCAAAAAATACTTCAAAGGTATAGTAGTTAAGAAAAAAAAAAAAGTGTGATTCTGTCATAAGAATAGATATAAGGATCAATGAAACATAATTGCAAGTGTAGAAATAATCCCAAACATTTACGGTCAACTGACATTTGGGTGAAAAAAGCAATGAAAATTCAGTAGAACAAAGTATAGTTTTTTCATTAAAAGGGTTGGGAAAACTAGTTTACAAATAAAAAATGATGAATTTAGAACTCCACCTCACTCTATAAAAATTGACCTAAATTGGATCATATGTAAGATATTAAACAATAAAAATTTTAGAAGAAATATAGTAATGAATTTTCTAACTCTGGTGTGATGGTTAATTTTATCTGTCAACTTGATTGGGCCACAGTGCCCTAATTTGTATTTAAACATTGTTCTGGATGTTTCTGTGAAGGTGATTTTAGGTTAGATAAACATTTATATTGGGGAATTTTGAGTAAAGCAGATTATCCTTCCAAATGGTTGGACCTCATCCAATCATACATATACATATACATGCATCTTGTTGATTATGTTTCTCTGAAGAAATATCTGCCCTGAAAGAGCCCCTTAACTACTGTATTTGGTGAACTGAGGTTGCTGAAAACCAAGCTCAGAATCTTATTTTTATAAATGGTCAAATTATAACACAAGCTGAACTTCCAATGTTACATGAGCCTACTGTTAAATTGTGGACATTAATTAGGAAGAAATGATATCCTGAAAACTGCAATGAAGACATATGGGAAGACTCTGATGAAGCTCGGGTTCACTGAGCCCCTAAATTCTGATGAGTCTTCTTTGCCAGTAGAAGTAACCTTTCCATCCCTGTATAAGATTAACCCTGTCTTTCTTGAGGAAAAAGTAATGGCCTCTCTGAGGCAGTTGTTTTAAAAGATATTGACGATTCTCCCCAGGACTTTAGATATGTATCTTCAATATTTCTGTGAATTGCATTTGTGTTAATTATATCAAAATTTTGACATAATAAATATGGAGAAAGAAGTGCATCTGCAGGCAGTGAAGATCTAGATTACAAGAAAAAATGCTACTAACAGTGGAAAATGCCAGCTTGGAGTTCTAAAAAATTGAATGACTAATTTTCAGGCTTACAATAGAAGTCATGATGTTTCTGGCATATCTATCTATCTATCATCTATCTATCTATCATCTATCTATCATCTATCTATCTATCTATCTATCATCTATCTATCTATCTATCATCTATCTATCATCTATCTATAATGTTATATGAATAATTTGTACATTAGAAAAATACATCGTTTATATATTTGCATAGTAATAATCATATATTTTACTCAATCACCTACCTCTATACTTTGTATTTTATAGGGCATTTCTCTTGACTCAATATCCTTCTCAGCATGTAAAGAAACTCCTTTATTCTTGTGTTTTACTTGATAAATCACATGTTCAAAACCAATTGAAGGTTCCAAGGGCTCAATACCATAACTTACATTTTCAAACTGTAGTAAGCCCCTACAAATTTCAAAAAATAAGTAAAAAAATAAGATAATGCATTTTAAAAGTCAATACAATACATAAGAAAATGACACTGAACTAGTTTTTTTTTTTTAATTGTGTGTAGATTATTTTGAGCGTTAGTCTGAGATGGTAATGTAGGAAAAAGCTACTGAATATCCACAGGCTTACTGAGTGGCACAGAATACTAACATTATTAGTATTCACTTAGCAATTGATATTTTATAGTCTACAAATATATCAAAAATCTTAATTCAATATTGGGTAGGAGACATTACAAGAATTTGCATTATATGCTTTTCCACTGAGAGTTTCCCACAATAAGTCATGCCTCACTTTAGAACTCCTGAATATAATTTTAAGAATATAAAAATTTCTGGGATGCCTGAGTGGCTCAGTTGGTTAAGCAGCCAACTCTTGGTTTTGGGCTCAGCTCATGATCTCAGGGTCATGAGATCAAGTCCTGCGTCAGGCTCCACTCTGAGCATGGAGCCCGCTTAGGATTTTTTCTCCTTCTCCCTCTGCCCCTTCCCACTTGTGCTCTCTTTCCCTCTCTCTCTCAAAAAAAAAAATTAATTAAAAAATTTCTAAAACACTACTTTGTAATCATAAAATGATATAATATAACCTGAGTCCAGTACATGTGCTAACGATCACCATAGAATTTGGATAACCTTCAATATACCCTTGGTAGTGGCAAAAATTCTGAAAAATAAAGATAAAATACATGTATCTCTATTAGAATAATTCATTAAAATAATTCATGTTAAAGGAACTATTTTCAAATTTTTAAAGCATATATGTTTATTTGTGTGTATGTATCAAATGCTCATTGTTTCCAAAATAGATTTATAAGATTATTAAACGAACATTTGGCTCAATTCTCCAAAAATTTCCCCGAAGGGTCAAAGAGCATTATGTACTGATTTTGAAAACTTCAAAATTGCTCCCAAGTACCCTATTTTCAAAGGGTAATCATAAAATGTTAACTCTTGGTATTCAGAGAATTAAAACCTTTAAGTATTAAAAAAGAAAAAAAAAGAATTATGTACATTTTCATATTTTTTTCCTGTTAAAAACTAAACATGACATTTGCAGTCATTCGGATCAAAGTAAAAATCATTAACAACTTTTTTTTCCCTCACACTCTCTTCACTTAATTTTGTAAGATAGAGGTTAAAAAATTTAATCCAGAAGAGAATTTTTTTCTTTTCAGAAATACTTGAATGTAATGGCAGAGTAGCTTGCATGTTTAACTCTCTCACTGATAACAAATATAAACTCTGGAAAAATAATTTTTAAACTATCACTACAAAGGCAGGAAAAGTAAAGCAGGGGGCAGGGAATCCAAACTAGTGAAGAAAACTGCATTTTCTGGATTTGCATTTGTAATGGTTTTCACCTGAGGGCACTAAGGCAACTTAAAGTAGCTAAAGTTCCAACAACAACAACAAAAAATTACTGAGTGTCTAGAAATTGAGATGCGATAGGAAAGGAGGAGGCACAAAGTGAAGCCTTAAAAATAGGTGCTATTGGGGTGCCTGGGTGGCACAGCGGTTAAGCGTCTGCCTTCGGCTCAGGGCATGATCCCGGTGGTGTGGATTCGAGCCCCACATCAGGCTCCTCTGCTATGAGCCTGCTTCTTCCTCTCCCACTCCCCCTGCTGTGTTCCCTCTCTCGCTGGCTGTCTCTATATCTATCAAATAAATAAATAAATAAATAAATAAATAAATAAATAAATAAATAAATAAAAATGGGTGCTATTAACTCAGGTGTAGGTTCTGTACTTACACCTATATTGAGGCTATATGAAAGAAATTTCAAGTAGTTTAGCAGAAACTAAGACAAGAAAAACTGGAAGGACTATGAGATTTTGGGATGTCTCCAAACACAAGAGAGTATAATTCAGAAACTGGTTCCAGTCAAGTTAATTGTCTGCAACAGTAAGAATAAAAACAGTCACAAGGTCCAATGTATCATTGAATATGGCCAGTATATGATTTTAAAATATTGTATATATGAATCAAAGAAAAATGTGGTCCATAGTCAAGAGAAAAATCCAAAAGATAACTGATCCTGAAACAACTCAGGATTTTGGAATTACTAAAGAAAAAGAAAAGGCATTAAAACAGATATTAAAAATGTGATCAAGAATATAAAGGAACATTTGAGCACAGTAGGGAAATTTAGCAGGAAATAAAAGGTTATAAAAATGTCAACTGTAGGGACGCCCGGGTGGCTAAGTTGGTTTAGTGTCTGCCTTTGGCTCAGGTCATGATCCCAGGGTCCTGGGATCGAGTTCCCTATTGGGTTCCTTGCTCAGCAGGAAGCCTGCTTCTCCCTCTGCCTGCTACTCCCCCCGCTTGTGCTCTCTTTGTGTCTCTCTCTCACACACATAAATTAAATCTTTTTAAAAAATTAAAAAACAAATAAAACGAATGGATAGGTCTTACTGCACATTAGAGAAGGTAAAAGAAAAGGTTAAAAAAAGTACCTAGAGTATGAACCTATAGATATTATCAAAGCTGAAAGAAAGCTGAGAAAAAAAAAAGAGCCTTTAAAAATTAAACATAGTTGCAGGGTATCTGGGTGGCTTAGTCAGTTAAGCATCTGCCTTCAGCTAAGATCATGATCCCAGAGTCCTGGGATCAAGTCCCACATCGGGCTCCCTGTTCAGCAGGGAGTCTGCTTCTCCCTCTCCCTCTGCTGCTCTCTCTCTCTCTCTGTCAAATAAATAAACAAAATCTTTTTAAAAAATTAAATATAGTTGCAGCAATCAGTGAGACAGTGTTATCTAATATATGTTTAATTGGAGTCTCAGAGAAATGGAGGTCTCTTCTCTTTGTATCTTATATGTATACATTTGTGTTTATTTGTATATACTAACCTTTTCCTTTTTCCTTCTTCCTGTTATTAGTTTACCTACAAGTTGTTGGAAGTTAACTTCACAATTTAATCTCTAGTTAACATAGTATTAATTAATGGATACGATGGCTCTTGTGATTGTGGGGAAGGGTGGGAATTTCTTCCCTTGTAAAAAGGGTAGCTGAATCTTGTTAAATAGAAATACAGGGTAATTATGTTGTTTTACCAGAGTTCAAATGTGTGCAAATGAAAGCTGACTAGTCAAAGTTGTAGACTTTATCAATTATTGATGTCTTGGCCCTCAGCTCCTAATAAATCTTTTACCTGCTTTGTGAAAATAAATCTGGGCCCCTAAATTATTTTTCCTTTGCCAAGTGGCTCTGAAGTTTTGCCAGTAGAGGGTGTAGAAAGGTGTGAGAGCAGAGCTTAGTTTCCTGGTTCCAGGGTGCTAGTTCGGAAGGCTCCTTTAATTGTCCTGCTCATTGCACCACCAGGATCCCCCAGTGCTTGACGTTTCTCCAGTACACAGATCCTTTAGTGTATCATGGTTACTAGCACCCATCAGCCAGTAGGTTCCTCCCATAATTCAGCTCTCTCTCCTTTTGCAGCAGAGTAGCTTTGTGAGATACCTCTTCCTGAACAGCTTTCCTGACTACCCTAAACAGATTTCCGGGAAGTTCCAAAGGGAAACTCTATGGCTATACCTTATTGGTACAGCACCATTGTGGCTTCCTAATATTCAGAGGGTTTGCATCTCAATCCTGGGATAACGAGATTGTCTTTTTCATTTCAGTCCTAGGATTGCTGGCTGCTTCTTGTATCTGGTATTCCTATGTTTTTTAGAGTTCTCTTTACTTCTTATTTTTTATTCTAGTCACTGTTACAGTTAATAATTCTTTATAGTACACTTTCCCTGTTCAAGTTGCTATATGGTTTCTTTATATTGATTAAACAAACTAAAACAGTATCTAGTCTTATTTTTTTAAATATTTCATTGGCATACCATCAATGAATTACTTTGTATTTTCTTTTCTTTTCTTTTCTTTTCTTTTTTTTTTTTTTTTTTTTTTTTTTTTTTTTTGTGGTCCCATGTAGAGTTTCAGCTGTATGGATCATACTTTATAAGATCAAGATAAAATACATGGACCTTTCCACCAGCTTTTGTCTACCTTCTTCCAAAGGTGGTTTCTATTATTCAGATTGATAACATTTCTAATTCTTTGGAATAATCAGTAAGTTATGTCAGCCTTATAAATAATGGGAAAAGTTGTAAATCAAAGTAAAAAATCATTTTTAAGTAAGCATAGGATAAAATTTTCATGGAGGAATCCAAAAGGTCATCATTATTATTATTAATCAATTTCCTTCTTTGGTTTTTCCTGTTCTTATCATTTCCATTTCTTGCACTGTTTTTCTCTGTTACATCTTGTTCAATGTTCTCCTTGCACTAAAAAGAATGCATATACTGTTGCTTCTGTGTGTTATCTCCTATAAATGTTGATTAGATGAAGTGGATTGATAGTTCCACTCAAGGTCCAACAGATTTGCTGAGTTTCTTTCTACTTCATCTATCAATTATTGAGAAAAGAGTATTTAAATCTTCAATTATCTTAATAATATATCTATTTCTCTTTTCATTTCTGTCCATTTCTGCCTCTTCCAATTTGAGGTCTGTTTTTATGTGCATACACATTTTGAATTATTATGCTGTCCTGGTGATTTTACATTTTAATCATGATGAATATTTATTTTTTCTAGAGTAAAGTCCATGACAATGATGAATGGCTTATACTTGTCAACTCTAGGGACTGGGAATAAATTCTTTCTATGTCTAGAGGGCTGATTTGTTCCTTTGTAGATAAGTCTGTATTTACCAAGATAATATGACTTTAAAGCATAAAAATCGATTGTAGACTTCATTAAAAACAAATTTACCTACTTTTAATCCAATTTAAAAACCTTCCTGATTTTTCCTGCACTGGAAGCAGGCTTGCATCTTTGCAAATGTAAGTTACCTATATGGCACCATATACTGGCAGTTGAAGCCAATGTTAACAACCTACTTCATTCAGGTTATCAATAAAGCATTCTTTGCTTTGTTTTTTAAATTATACATTTATCTCTCATGGTTACCTCCTGAGAAGTAGGAAGCAGAGTTAAGTGTTGGGTATGGCAGAATTACATAAAATTCAGGTATGGGATACTGTAGCCGCGTATATCTTTTTTGGTCTCACTGGTTCTAACTGTGTCTCTCTCACTCACACACACACATACACTTATTGATGCCACACACACATATTATATATTTATGTGTGTGCATGACATTGTTTGACAGCATGTAGTATTTATATATTTCGGTAGATGACACATATATTTGCATAATCTATTGGACAAAATTTAAAGCAAATCATCATATCTATTATTTCTTTTGTTAACGGTATAGTCTAAATAAAAATGCTTTAATTTTAAAGTACTGATTGATTCACTATACAGAAATCAGGAACACAAACAGAAAAAAAAACAATAGGAATTGGTAAGGCAGCAAGAAAGAAAAAAAGAAAAACAGCATTTCAGACATGGGTAATCCCTGAAATCCTATGCACACTGCTCTATTATTTTTACAATAAATTATAGACATTATTAAATGACCCTGAAGCGTTCCAAATACATGAAAATTTAATATATTCTTAAATATACATGAAATTGCATGTGTATTTATTTGGCCCTTGAACATATGTTAGACAAGTCTTTGGATTCTCCTTTACTTCCTGGATTTACCTTTCCTGATTCAAATCATATTATTTTCACTTTTAAGTATTTCATGATCTTTTCAATCCTATTGCTACATGTACTTAAGTACATACATGTACATCATCGTGAAATAATAGCTTAAAGAAATCACAACCATTTTTGGTTTGTGTAAAAAGGGTAACTTGAGACACAGTGTGTAAGCAGAAAGTTAGGGGTCCCCAGAAAAAGAAAGATGAAGCATAGCTTTTCTGACACAAAAGAAGTCATTTTAGGCCCCCAGCTATTTTTTTAAATAATAATTTTTATTATGTTATGTTAGTCACCATACAGTATATCCTTAGTTTGTTGCTTTTTTCCCCCCATGATTCGTGATTTGTGTATAACACCCTGTGCACCATGCATTCTGTGATCTATGCCCTACCAGCACTATTTGCCCAAGGACAGCTCTTGGAGAGCTTCCTGAGGTATCAGAATTACAAAGAAATGCAAAACCCCTCAGTAGCTAAGGATGTTAAGGGAACAAAGGGATTGCAAAAACTCAGTCTCTACCAGGCCAGGAAATAGCCTAACCACATCAGAGACAATAAATCTGTAGTAAAACTCTCAGAGCTGTTTCAAAAATAAGCAAAACCCTGCATTCTTTACCCAAGATAGGAGCCGCATGACCCCATCTAGTTTATACTGGCTCTCTGAGCATGCCCATAGCCCCCTCCCCTTGCCAACACTTACCTCTGTTTCATTATAATGCTAAAATCTCCACCCGATGAGGAGCACAAGCTTCATTAACAAGCATAAAACATGTGTATGGGCATATTTTCCAAGGACACCTGCACAACTTTATGCCTACCTTTACACACCGTGACAAAACTCCCCTTTCTGAATATTCACCCTAAACACTAAATAAAAAGAACCTGCTCATTCCTGCTTAGGTTTTAGAGCTATTCCCTGTGACCTTATTTGTCGCACATAGTCTCCTTTATGTGACAACCACCTAGTATAGTCTCTGTCAGTAACTCATCAAGGAGCTAACTCATGCTAGTTCAATTATAGCATCATCAAAAGTAAATGGTTAACTTCACTTTAAAACAAAACGTAACTCCAACCCTTTGTTTTCTAACAGGCCAACCCTAAGCAAGGTGATCACAGAAACTCACATAATAAAGGTAAAACAGGCAGTAAAAGTCATACCTGAAGCTGTTGTTCAAGAGGTGTCATACTTCCTGTACCATTATAACCATAAACTCTAAAATTATGAGGTAAAAAAGCTCTGTAAAATAAAAATAAAAGGTATATAATGGGGAATTTGTTTTCTAAGCTCTTATTTTGAAAAGATGTCTATTTTATTGTATTTATTATAGACAGGTAGATAGACAGGGTCGGGAGAAATGGAGTCCTGAATTCATGGACTTTGTTCTAATTTTACTCAAAAATCCTGGTGTCTAGATCTCTTCTCACTCACTTTACCATCACACTGTCCTCTAGGCTGTTTTTTAAAACATAATCAGCAAGGGGCAGCTGGGTGGCTCAGTTGGTTAAGCATCTGCCTTTGAACCTTGAGTTGGGCTCCCTGCTCAGCAAGGAGTCGGCTTCTCCCTCTGTCCCTCCCCTTCCTTGTGCTCTTGTGCTCTCTGTCTCTCAAATAAATAAATATAAAATCTTAAAAAAAAAGGCAAGTTTTGCCTCAAAGTATTTGTACCTGTTGTTGCCCCTTCCTGGGATGCTCTTCAGCATAGTTCATTGTCTCATCTACTTCAAGTCTTTGCTTACATGTCAACTTCTCAGTGAGGCTTATCTTGGAAAGTTTATTTTTAAAATGCAACTTTCTTAATCATCAAAAACAGGATTTTCAAACAATACTTCTAACTTTGCTATTTTTGTTTAAGCATTTATCACCTTCTAACATTCTTCCTAATGCACTCATTTGTGATATTGATGTAGGAAAGACGTTAGGGTTCAAAGCCGACAGCCAAGAAATAATTCTTGAGACGTCTTTGGTGCAAAAGGATGGTTTTATTAAAGCACGGAAATAGGACCCATGGGCAGAGAGAACTGCATTGGAGTCATGAGGAGTCATGGATTATATGCTTTCAAGTTGGGAGGGGGTTAGGGATAGGGTCAGTCTCTAAGAAATTGTGGAAGCAAGGTTTCCAGGACCTTGAGGGGCTAGCGTTGTTAGGAAAATTTCATTCATTACTGTCTAATAAAACCATCTTCTTGAGACTCTTCAGATGTATATCAGTGGGTCATATGCTGTGGGATGATTGCCAACATACATCTTTGGGGGTAGAGATAAAGGAAGTTTCCAAAGGAATTTTTATATGTTAAAGTAGACTCACAGGATCCTGGGGGTTGAGCTAAGATTGCCTTTTGCCCTTAACAAAGTATTAACATCAAGACAGCTGAGTTTCTAGAGCATGTCACTCTGCCTATTTCAAAGACTTGTCAGTGGGCTGTAGGTAGTAAGGAAATTTAATTTTTCCTTTGCCTTTCTTTCCCACATTAATATCATTATTAGTCTCACTTGATAACAATATAAACAGAGATTCTTGTCCCTTTTTGTTTATTAGTGCATCTCAAGCACTTAGAAGAATATTGGTAAAATAGCAAATGGTAAATACAGATTGAACTAATGTGACAAGAATTCAACAGATTAGATGGAGAACTCACATCACAATATATTATTTGTAAATATGGGAAGAATATGCTGACATGGCTCTATAAAGAGAAAGGGTAAATGTAGATATCCCATTTCATTTCTCTAATAAGCATAATATAAAGATTTGTGATTACCATGGCAGTCTGGATTTGTTGAAGCAAAAGGTCAAAGAGCCAAACACTAACAAGCAGAGCCAGATTTTTTGCATTGTTGTCATACCAAAAAATAATATGACCCACAGTGGAGTGGGGCTCCAGGAAACATAGAGATTCTGAGTTGAAGGTCCTATGAAGGGATTTACCTGGTCATAGGCAGACACCAGTTTTTTGGAAAAGAAAGAAAAATTCAAATGTCTGTGTTTGGGCAAGAAAGCTCCTGGGATGTCCAGAAAGAGGCAGAACCCCTGGTGTCATGTACCCCTAGAGAGAAAGTAATGAATTTTTGAGGTATATAAAATATATAGCTTCTCTCCCTGTAAAGTATTTTGCCAATGTTGAAAATTGTGAGAGTGGCCAAGGAACTAAACTTAAATTCTCTGAAAACAAGAGCATATATATATATTTTTAAACTGGTAATACAGAATCAATAAGCTCTATGTGATTTAAGCATGATAAAAGCAAAGAAAAATCACATCTGGTTTGTTTAAAAGACTAATGAAAATCAAAATAAAATCTTCAAAGTATTAAGAGGAAAGAGAAAAACAAAAAATGTTACCTTCAAAGAAACAGCAATAAGACTGACAACTACCTTGTCAATAAAAATGAAGAAAGTCAGAAGACAACAGAATGACAATTTTAAAAGGCTAAAGTCATTTTAAAAACGTCATCCTAGAATTTATCCCAGCAAAAAAATGTTTAAGAGTAGGGTCAGGTAAAAATTTAACAATGAATACAAACCAGTATAATTAAAAACAAGCAGAATTGCAACAGAAATAGAATTACAGAGAGATATATAAATTAACTGCATATAGAAATGGAAATGTGGGAAGAAATGAAAAGCACCAGAATGAGTAAACTTATGGTTAAATATAAAAGAATATTGACTGTACAAAAAATAACCTCTTTGGGGTTTAAAAGTATGCAGGATTATAGTGGCTGAAGAAAATGATGAAAACATAAAAGAGGGCAAGTGGAATTTAAAAATTTAATGATTTGACAATATAAGGTAACTCATAAAATAATGATGCATATTAGGTTCAATAACTCAGAGATTAACATGTTAATCTAGATAAACTCCTAAAAAATAGTAAAAGAATGTATAACAAAGAATTTATTTGATGGGAAATGGTACAATATAAAATGACAGATTCATTAAAATGAAGACAATAAAAGAAAAAAGAATATAAAATAAAAAGCACAAAAGAAAAATAATACAATGAGCTCAAAAATTATATGGAAAATCAAAGGGCCAAGAAAAGCAAGGACATCTTAAAACTGTTGAACAACGCTGGGCATCAAGAACGATTATAAAGTCACTGTAATTAGTACAGTATGGCATTTGTATAGATAAATAAGGTGCAAGAATAAATATATAAACTAGCAGAAGAGAGAAAAGGGTCCAGAGTCATTCAATTTATGACAGTGATTACACTACAGTGCAGTGAAGATAGGTTGTGTTTTCTTCCCAACAGCCTTTGATAAATCCATAGAATGCTAATATGAAAAAATAATTAAATCTTCACTCTTACGCTCACGAAACACATAAATATCGATTCTGGATGAATCTTAGAGCTAACTGTGAAAGTGGAAACAATAAAAACCATTAGAATAAAATAGTAGCTTTGATGGATGTCTGTATGTATACAATCATTTCTTTCAAATTACAAAAAGAAGAATAACTACAAAGTAAAAAATGATCATTTGGACTGCATTTAGAGAGAGAATTTCACACTCAATAAAAGAAAAATCCAGACTGGATAAAAGTTGAAAGAAAATGGTAGGAAAAATGTAGTTTACAAATACTAAACAAAAGAAAATTAGTGTAACTATACATATATCAGATAAAATTTAAAATAATTACTAGCCACTTGGTTAAAATTTTATTCACCAAAAAGGTAAAATATTTTAAATTTTTATTTAATTTTTTATAATCTCAAAATATGGAATTCAAAATTAATCAATTTGAAAAATCACTGTGGAAGATTTTAACACATATATATTACTAAATAGAAAAATCATTTTTTAATATGGAAGAATTCTATGACATGATTTAAAAAGAAGATTATAGTAAATAATTGCAGAATATGCTATTTTCTAGTACATATAGAATATTTACAAAAACTGAATATACATTACATCACAAAGTTAGCCTCAACTTTAAAAAGATTGAAATCAAAGAATATTCTATGATCAAAAATTGCTAGAAATAATACCTAGAAAGTGCCACATGTATTGGTATTTAAAGATACAGTGAGATAACTCATGGTCCAAAGAAGAAATATAATATAAACTTAAAATTTTTGCTAATGGTAAACCAGGGAAAATTCTACACATCTAAAAATGTGAGGGGCAGCTAGGCAGTATTTGGAGAAAAAAGTTGGCCTTAAATTTTTAAACTAAAAATAAAAATGGTTGATGAGTAATCAACTTAGAATTCTTTTGAGGAAGTTATAAACAAAGATCAAAATAAACACAAAAAAATTAAAAGCAAAGTAATAACACAAAAATCATACAATGTAGAGGACACCTGGAGTAAAGGAGCATTTTTTTAAGCAAGATAAAACTATAATTTTTCATAAAGGAAACATTCTCTTACTAAAATACCATCAGTGTGAAAACAGAAGGCATAAAATAGAAGTTATTTGAAAAACACATCATGAATTAGACTTTTAGGCAAAAAGTTAAAAGAATTACTGAAAATAGGAAAGAAAAGGTCAGATTAGGCATGTCTTTTTAAAAAGTATAAATGTCTTATATAGGTGCTTCACAAAGAAGAAAATCCAAGCAGCCAACTGACGTATTTTTAAAAGTATTCAGACTTATTTGCATTTAGAGAGATACATATTGAATCACAGTAAGACATCAGTACATAATCAACAGTTATTGAAAACTTGAACTATCTACCACTATTAATATAATATGAAATTCAGAGGGGCATATAAATTAGTCTAATGTTTTGGGAGAATTGTTTAATAATTATGACAATGCATATAATTTAACCATCCAGACTATCCTTAGTTACATGCCCTAGAAAATCTTGTGCACATGTGCCAAAGAATAAATATACAAGAGTTTTCATATTTGAATATTTGTAATAACTCCATAATAGAAAAAAACCAAAATGTTCAAAATAACAGAATAAATTATTGCATAATCATGAAATTGGATCCTATACAGTAATAAAAATGGATAAACTGGAATTATTTTTAACAACATTGATAAATATCACAGACATTATTTTGAGTGACTGAAATAAGCTGTAGGAGAATACGCTGTGATTCATTTAGAATTCAAAACACACAAATAGAAATATATTATTTAGGATAATTAAATAAAATCAAGGAAATGGTTATCACAATGATCAGGAAAGTAGTTACAAATAACAGGGATGGAAAATGGTAACTGTATGGCTTTTGGAGGGCAGTCAATGTGTGTTTAATGTTCAGGGGTACAGGAATTCTCACTCATAATTATTCATTTAACTGCATAAAATATTTCATGTATTTTAATTTATATTTAATATATTGTACAACAAGAAATATTAAAACAACAATTAAATAAGGGTAATTGGTAGTGATTTTTGTGAAAGAGAGAAGCCCAATCGCCTATTTCCATTTACACTCTCCACATACAGAAATGACCAATTAACTTTAACCATTTTTAAATATGGTACTACATTAAACAATAAAATGTGTTGACAAAGTATGGCCTATAGACCGAACCCAACCCACCCCTTTTTTTAATATATATAAAGTGATATTAGAATATAGCCATGCCCATTTATTAGAGTATTCCCTATGCCAGCTTCCACAATGGAAGAGCTGAGTGGTTGCAAGAGAGACCATATGGAGTTCACTCTAAAATGTTTGCGCTTTGCAAAAGGTGTACTGACTCTTGCTTTAAACAGAATGATCAAAGAAGTAAAAGCAAAGACTAGTGCTGCAGCTGAGTGAGCAGGTGACACTGCAAACTAGGACAGAATCTGGACCAGAATTGTACCTTAGGGATGGAGGGTTAAATGGCCTGTGATCTCTACCATGAGAACACACTCTGGACTTTCCAGTAGAGAGCACAGAGCTGGAAATATCCTCAGCAATTTGTAAACAGAAGGAGAAAAAAATCAATACCTGCTGTCTGTAGACAATGGGCAGAATGAAGCTACCCAATCCTGAAAACGACAGCAGGAGCATTGCACGCAAAAACGAAACCCTAAACTACATCTCATGCAGATGTGGAATGGATTACAAATGGCCCCATCATTGCTGCAACTCTGAGATGATGAAAAATATAAACATTGGAACAAGCTAAATGGACCCACCAGGAATGAAGCAGAAACATCTATAAAACCACTTGCTTGATGTAGGGTTGCCACAAAAACATTCAATCTGTAAAAAAATGTAGTATGTGTGAAGCACAATAAAATGAGGTTTGCCTGTAGTATTACCCTCAATGTTCTAACCTAGATCCATTCCTGACTTTGGCAAAAACACCTTTGAGCAATGTGATAAAACTGGTGTTCTAATTTTGTGTGTTTGAAGGCCCTAGGGGATTGCCAAGTTTCTGTACAAGACACAGATTGCTGCTAGCTCTGCACACAGCCAAAGCTTCATAGGCTGCTGAGAGTGCAAGTGACATCACCCTGTTTGTATATAAACTGTTGGCTAAGCCTGAAGCCAACTACCTGCCAAGACACCCTGAGTAGGGACAGTGGTCACTGAAGGCTTTGTGACTCCACCAGCAGGGATTCCCTGGCCACACTTTATTCTGTCTCCTCTTCACTACAGTATTTCTCACTGTATTCTCATCTGTTGCATATAAAATGAAAAAAAATTAAAGGTTTACGTTTTACTCTGATTACAGATTTGTTCATATCTAAAAAGTTGAGTTCTATTTGTGACTACTTTATCAACATTCTGCAACAATATTTTGAATTTTTCTAAGCCAAGACTTATTTGGTAACTCTTACTTAATTTCCAAAAAGCTGGTTCTTCTTTGATTAAACATTCATAATTATGTTCTAATTTTATCATGCTTGTCATTGAGAATGTGGTTACTCTTCAAAGATTTTGTGTTCTACTATGTGATGGTTTTTACTTAAGTGTACTTTGCTTGTATGTGTGAAAAGAAAAGCATTAATTGTAGAGTGTGTAATACTTGATTCATCAATTATATCATCATTAGTTGTATTGTCTATTCTATACCCTGTTTTCCTAATATAAAAAAAGACAAAGCTAAAGAAATACACTGCTATTCAGAAGCTATCTCTTTTATATTAGGAAAAAAGTATAGAATATATAATACAACCAAGGATGACACAGATGACTAACAGACACATGAAATGATGCTCAGCATCACTCTGCATCAGTTAAATACAAATCAAAACCACAATGAGGTATTGCCCCACACTTGTCAGAATGGCTAAAATTAACAACACAAGAAACAACAGATATTGACAATGATGTAGAGAAAGGGGAACGTTCTCACAGTGTTGGTGGGAATGCAAACTGGTGCAAATGCTCTGGAAAATAGTATGGAGGTTCCTCAAAAAGGTAAAAATAGGGGCGCCTGGGTGGCACAGCGGTTAAGCGTCTGCCTTCCGCTCAGGGCGTGATCCTGGCGTTATGGGATAGAGCCCCACATCGGGCTCCTCTGATGTGAGCCTGCTTCTTCCTCCCCCACTCCCCCTGCTTGTGTTCCCTCTCATGCTGGCTGTCTCTATCTCTGTCGAATAAATAAATAAAATCTTAAAAAAAAAAAAAAGGTAAAAATAGAGCTCCCCTATGACCCAGCAACTGCACTACTAGCTATTTACCCAAAGGATACAAAAATAGGAATTCAAACGGATACATGCACCCCGATATTTATAGCAGCATTGCCTACTATAGCCAAATTATGGAAACAGCCCAAGGGTCCATCAACAGATGAATGGATAAAGAAGATGTGGCATATATGCAATGGAATATTACCCAGCCATAAAAAAAGAATGAAATCTTGCCATTTGCAATGACGTGGATGGAACTAGAGTGTATTATGCTAGGTGAAATAAGTCATTCAGAGAAAGACAAATACTGTATGATTTCATTCATATGTGGAACTTAAGAAACAAAACAGATAAACAGGGGGGGAAAGAGAGAAAGGCAAACCATAAAAGTGACTTAACTATAGAGAACAAACTGAGGATTACCAGAGGGGAAGTGGGTGGGGGATGGGCAAAATAGGTGATGGGGATTAAGGAGGGCACATGTGATGAGCACTGGGTGTTGTATGTAAGTGATGAATCACTAAATTCTACTCCTGAAACTAATATTACACTATGTGTTAATGAAGTGGATTTTATTTTTTTATTTTTTTAATTTTATTTATTTATTTTTGTAAGTTTTATTTTGCTATATTAGTCACCATACAGTACATCCCCAGTTTTTGATGCAATGTTCCATGATTCATTACTTGCATATAACACCCAATGCACCATGCAATATGTGCCCTCCTTAATGCCCATCACTGGCCTATAAATAAAAATTTGGAGAGAAAAAAAATAATTTCACAATTTTAAAAATATTAATGTAGATTCTGAAATTCCTATTTTAACTGTTTAAAAAGTATCATTACAATTCTGATTTTCCTTTATTCCTTCTTATGATGTGCTTATTTTTTCTAAATTCATCAGCTGGCATGGGATTAAGTTTGGCTAATTACAATAATATTCCAAGTCCTAACAACATTCTGATATAACGCGTTAAGTAATTTTCTTTTACTTATCACTATTCTTTCCCTCCTCAAATTCATGATGTTCTCTTCAAATATAGCTGAATATTAGGGATTCAAAAACAAGACATATTTATGTTTTGATAAAGATTAAAAAATAACAAAATTCATCTTTCATGAAATCCATGGATAACCAAATAAAAATCTGGTGCTACTGAGAAGGAGAAAGATGGGAGTATACATTACAGGTTCAACTTCTAGATATTTATTATATAGAGTTAAAGTTTTTTAAGGCATAAAATAAGAGACAAATGAATAGCCAGTAACTAGGAGAATCTAAAAATGCAAAATAATTACACTCTGGATTAATTATAAACAATAATTAGATCAAATACAGGTGATAGAATAATGTAGGTCACCTACTTTTGCATTAGGTTCACCGTGTATGTTTTTCCTTCAATCATAATGTTGTAGGACACCTGAAAGAAGAGTATATTAAAAAGGCAAAGAAAAGTGAGAAGAATGTTAGAAAGGAAAACTATCATTTTCTATTAATGATAATTACATTCAGAGCACATGAATACAATAAAAAGAGGAAAATTTATAATTTAATGTTGATTTATTTCAATGAAACTTGAATTTAAATATTGGCTTTCATAATAAGGATGGGTGGAAGAATATGATTTGTGTCATTTATTTGTTAATTTTTAAATGTTAATAAAACTAATAACTAAAAGCTAATAAAACTTTTGAATCTGAAAAAGTGGTTTTCATCCAATAACTACATTAGCTTAATAAAGACTGACGGCCACTTCAAAACTTATGCTTAAAAGGGAAGAGTACAAATTATTCAATACAAAATTCATATAGTAGAGCAAAGATTTAACAGCACATAATGTATATTTGCACATTTTATAAAATTCATTCCAAGTTTGTATCAAAACCCATCGATCTATTTTATTAATAGTAAGATTAAGAAATGAGGCCTCACAAATGGGCAATTTAGTCTTTAGAGATCAATTTGGGTAGCTTTGACGTCTTTACATTATTGGGCCTTCCAATCCAATTGCATGGAATATACTCCGTTTATTTTTATTTATACTCCTTTAATTCTTCTCATCTTGTTTTATTGTCTTCAGAGAGGAGGTTTGCTTATCTTTGTTAGATTTATTCAGATTTTGATTTTTAAGTAGTGTAAAATTTTTTAAAGTTTCATTTTATACTTTTGTTTTGCAGAATAGAAATACAATTGATTTTTATGTTTTGAACTTTTTTCTTTTTGTTTTGTTGTGTATTGATCTTGATTCTAAAGAATTTACTAAATTGTTATGTTATTTCTAATTTCCTTTAGATTTTTTTGGATTTTATTTTATATACAATCATTTAACCTATAAATAATGTTAGCATTATTTTTTCCAATTTTTATGGCTATTTTTAATTTTTGTTGTTTTCCTTCCTTATTGTGGTGGCTAATATTCCCAGGCAAGGATAAATAGAAAAGGTAATAGTGGGCATCCTTATATTTTTCTTGATCTCAGGAGAAAAGCTTTCAATATTTCAACTTTATGCATGATGTTTTTTCAAAGGCATTTGATCTTCTCTATATGCTATGATTATTATTTTTAATGATTACATTTTTTGACATATAAACATTACAACAAATTATATAAAATGCCTTGTCGCCAATGTCTTTGTTAAAAAATAAAAACATTGCAAGTATTTGAAAACAATTTTAAGTACTCTCTCATCCCATGATAATACCCTCTCTTACACTGCAGCTAACCAACATCCGGAGTTTTGTGTTTATCACTCCCATATTTTTATATTTATACTAATTATGGATGTTTAAGTAATTTCTTGCATAAATTTTAGCTCTGCATAAATGTAATCCTTCTATAAGTTACATATTTCATTGCTGATTACATCTCTGCTTGAAACACTATCTCATATAATAAAGCGCTATGCAAACATTTCCTATCATCATCATCATCAATACATGTAGCTTTATAATTTATTTATTTTTGATGGTAAGGTATCCCATTTCCTGAATATAACACATTTGATTCATCTATGCTGTCAATGGATGTTTAGTTTTGTTTCACTATTGTAAGCAATGCCCCAATAAATAATCTTAGACATATCCCTTTCTGCATATTTGTTAGATATGTTAAACTAAACCTATGAGTGAACTTCTTTTATTAACAAGTACTTTGCAACTTCACTTCAAGTTTAAAATTAATCTGCGGCTTTGTTGTACCAAGGTAGACATTCACAAAAAGTAAACAATATTATCCTTTTATCCATCTCCTCTAATTGCATTTTGTTTTGTTAGATTTAACTTTTGCCATTGATGATGTGAAATAGTAATCTATTGTGTTTGCTTGGCAGTTCCCTATAAATATCCTGATTTGTATATATGTTTGATAATTATTATCCTTTCAAGTTTAACCCTTGTCATTCATAACTTTGTACATTTCTATTTTTTTTATCTTATTGACTTGTATGAATTTTTGATATATTCGGGCTACCTTTTGTGTTTTACATGGATTGCAAATATCTTCTGTGAGCCTGGAATATTTTTCACTTTGATTATGGTAGCTATTTATTTTTATCTTTAAATCTAGATATTTCTAAATCCTTAAGAATTTGTGTTCCTTTTTCTATTTGGTATAATTCTTCCCTATTATAAGGTCTGAGAAATAATCTTCTATCTTGTCTTCCAGATTTTTAGTATTTTACTCTCAGATGTGTACATTTAAATGATCTTGAAGCAATTTTGGCGTCTCAAGTAACAGTAATATACACTTTATCATTATTCCCTATCATTAATCAACTGTGCCTTCACCATTTATTAACCAGTACATTCTTTATCCAATGATTTCATTGCCACCACTGAATTGAAAAAGTTCATATGTGCATTGGTCTTTGGGAGGCACTCTACTCTGTTCTATTAATTTGTCCCTTAAAATACCACATTATATTAATTACTAAAACTTTAAAATAGGTTTTGAAATGAACCAAAGTGAATCACTGTTTTATTCTTCAAAGTTAACAATTTTTTACCTTTTACCATTCCATATATATTTTAGAATCAATCTGCTAATTTCCATGAAATTTCTTATTGGAACAGCAGTCGATCTATAGATTTGGTGAAAATTGACCTAAGAAAATACTGAGTATTCTTGACTGCCAACAGGATCTAGTTTTTAGTTTTCCACTTTTATTAGTGGTTGTAGTATGTTGTTTCTTTTTAAGATTTATGTATGTATGTATGTATGTATGTATGCATTTATTTATTTATTTTAGAAAGAGACAGGGAGAGCACAAGCAGGAGGGGCCAGAGAGAGAGGGAAAGAGAATCTAATGTCTTTCAACAAAGATTGACTATATCTTAAAAAGTTTTTACCTTTTAAATAATACTATTAAGTAACTCATATTTTTGGCCTAAGTGTGTGTGTGTTGTACATATATGTGTGTGTATATATACATATAGACATGTGTACAATACACACACTTTATCAAAGACATGCTATTAGCAATAATTATTAAATATATGTGTACATATTTATATATGTGTGTGTTTTCCCTTATTTTTTGTTCTACATTTCTACTTAATTTTAATATTTGAGCCTTATTCTTTATTCTTATTTTACTCCTATTTTATAATATCCACTAGAATGTCTGGAATTCTGATTTTGCTATGTCAAGATGTTGTTAATACTGATTTTTATTTATTCTGTGTTGTCATACTTGCAACTGAAGATTCTCTTTTTTCTATAATTTGTCAGTTTTTATATGTTTAATATAGCCTCTTCCCCAGGTTTTTCCCCCCTTTTTCAGGAATTTCAGTTATTATATACTTAAGCACCTAATTCTATCTTCTTTCTCCCATAGTCATTTATATGTTGCATCTATCTATCTCTTTACCTGTGGTCTACTGTTAATTCTTGATTTTCCCCCCCATTTTCATTATACTTTTCACATGTAGAAATGCCGATCAGTATTTTTTAGAACTTCTAGTTGAATATTCTCTTCTTATAATCTATATCGTTTATTTATTAATTATAACAGTTATAAACATACACTATGTTATATTATGTTTACAGCATTTGTTAAACCAATAAGTACCACATAGCCTCACTGGTTCAAAAAAATACTATGTATTCAGCACTATTCTCAACGTGGGGGATAGAGACATTAACAAAGTAGTCAAACTTTTTCCCTCATGAATTTGACAGTCGAGGACAGGTGATTTTTTTGTACTTCTCTTATGAGAATTACTACCATAGAAGGTGGTGATGCCTGGTTGAAGAATTTCCTTCAAAGTAGATTCTGTATATATATTCAAATATGAGTAAGCAATTCCATATTAATTTTGCATTAAAAACTAAAACTCTTTCAAAATACTGTTAAATACCTCACTTTTGTTCTATTTAAATTATTTTAAGTTTTCATAAATATGCATTCTTTTTAAAATGATATATTGAAAATTTTAAGCTTGTAAATTAGGGTGACAAGTGGGTAGTTGCTAAGGAAATATTTGCACTCAAATTACCACAACATTTACTACCCAACCAAAAAGAAAATTAAGGTGTGATGTTTGAAAAAACACATTTCACATCTTGGAAATTATTCTAGAAATTAGTAAAAAATTTTTTTTCTTTCAAATTCAAAGAAAAGAAAACCTAATACCCTGAACCAAGATGAGCTAAGATGGCATGAAAAAAAATCTTAATGATTAACATATTTGCAATCAAGATGAAAAAATTACTCATATAAAACTTCATTAAATGAAATGATCATTAGACAGTATAAGGAAGCTATAGGCTTACTTAACAAGGACAAAAAAACCCTCCAAAGATAGCCTAGTAAGCGAGTAAGAAGAGAGTCTCTAGATGACTCAGGTCAATGATTATTCAAAGACACTCAAGAGGAAAACAGATTTAAAACATGGGACTTGAGACTTTGATAATAAGCATCACTGCACCGTATTTCTACGAAGCACGGTTTATCTTGGTTCGTTTCCAAAAGAGCTTTTGCACTTAAGGAAAACTGGACATAAATATAAAATTCACCAAGTTTGCATGGATGAAAAGTCCAAGTTTACTTCTTATTTAAAAAATCCCCATTATTTTAGAATGTGAAAAATGTTAGTGCTGAATTACATGTGATTCAACTCCTCCACTTAATATTGACCGTATTTTCTCTGGTATTGTAATTTGCACACGTAGTCTTTCAGAATCTGCAAGGTACAAATGTTTTATTAGAGTAACACCGTCACCTCATAGCTTCCTCCATTATTTCCTCATCTAAATCTGTAATCTTTCAAATGCCACCTTTTAAAAAACCAGTCTTTTCAAATACACTCCATTTCCACCTCTTTCTAGAATTACAAGACTTTAAAGAGAAATTCAGTACAAATAAAGTCAAGTCTTTTGGTCTTTCCAACTACAGAGTCCACAGGTCAAAAATGCAGAGCAATATATGAAACTCTAACCTCGAGGTATTCACTCAACCATGGCATCTCTCATCTTTCATACCGCACCAAGACGAGTGGGAAAGCCCCCTCACATCCAGTGTGGATTTTGGTTGGGGAAGGTGATGCAGTTGTGGTCTCTGGCTTACAGAGTCGGAGCCCCTACAAGAAAGCCCTTTCCCAGGGATATCTGACCTCTCAGAAGAAAACGGAGACGAGACCTGACATTCCCAAAAGGTCAGAGGAAAGGTTTTTGTACTTACTCCTGTCTGTCTGAACCCCGACGAGCCCAATGAGAAGTAGTAGTAAGCACAACATGGCTTCACGTCCTAGATGCCAGCCTGAATAACGGCAGTTGGCTTGCCTACAGGGCAGTTGGGAGCGCGAGGAGACCCCTCCTGGCCACGCACCTGGCAAGAGGCAGTCAGTTGTGAGCACTGTTGAACGTAGGCTGTCTTGGCCCCTAAGTCTGTGCAGACTTCGAGAATCAGTTTGACGCCACTTTGAGGCTAAAAAAAGCAGATCACTTCCAAAACGCAGGGCTGAAGAAAAAATAAACAGGAAGATTCATTCACGCTTCTTACAGCACTCTTCATTGAAGATCTCTATATATCTATATAGATACATTCTATAAACCATAGGCTAACAGTTCAATTAATATGCAAGTGAACAACCCAGTGTAATTAACACCTAGATTCAGATCAAGAAATAAAACGTAGAACCACCAAACCCCCCAGAATGCCCCATGACAGTCATTACCGCCACCATCACAGATTAGTTTTGTCTGTTTTTGAACTTTATACAAATGGAACACGTCACCGTGTACTCTTTTACATGTGAGTTTTTTTAATGTAATGATTACGAGACCCATCCATCCATCCATCCATCCATCCATCCATCCATCCATCCATACTGTGAATGGATTTTTTCTTATTCTATGTTTTTTTTTTTCTATTTTATTGATTTTTGCTTTTGTGCTCCTTTTTCTACTTTGGGTGTAATTTTTCTTTTTCTGGCTTCTAAGAATGGAAGGTTATCTTGCTCATTTTAAATCGTTCCTCTTGGGGCGCCTGGGTGGCGCAGCGGTTAAGCGTCTGCCTTCGGTTCAGGATGTGATCCCGGCATAATGGGATCGAGCCACACGTCAGGCTCCTCCTCTATGAGCCTGCTTCTCCTTCTCCCACTCCCCCTGCGTGTGTTCCCCCTATCTCTGTCAAATAAATAAAAAATCTAAAAAAAAATTTTTAAACCATTCTTCTTTTTATTATATATATTTAAAACTATAAGTGTTCATCTATCATAACTTTAAATTTATCACCCAATTTACATGCATTATACTCAATATATTAAATGTTGATATGCTTTATTTCCATTAATATTCATTTCAAAATATTTTCTAATTCACATCATGGTTTCCCCTTTGCCTCAATGTGCTATTTAAATTCCATAAGTTTGAGGATTTTCCACTTACAGTTTTCTTATTAATATCTAATTTAATTGTGGTCACAGATCATACTCTGAATCATTTTTAGCCATTTTAATTCACTGAGATAAGATTCATTGTCCATTAGATGGTTCATTATGGATAGATGGCTCCATGTAAACTTCCAAAGTGTATGGATTATTCACTTGTGAGCTATATTATTCTATAAATGTCAATTAGGTCAAGTTAGATGATAGAGTTTCCAATACTTCACAGCTTTGCTCATTCTTTTGCTTGCTTGTTTTTTCAGTATACTCAACTACGATAGTAGATATTTCGATTACTCTTTTGTGTTCTATCAATTTTTTTATTCTTATATTTTCAAGACATGTTATTTTATACATGACCATTTTTGGATGTTTTGTCTTCTTGATGAC
Organism: Ailuropoda melanoleuca; assembly: GCF_002007445.2. Classification (NCBI taxonomy): domain Eukaryota; kingdom Metazoa; phylum Chordata; class Mammalia; order Carnivora; family Ursidae; genus Ailuropoda; species Ailuropoda melanoleuca. The sequence goes on from NC_048235.1 coordinate 32,811,202, forward strand.
TAGCTGTTAATTTTGAATATTACTCTTTACCTATAGTAATACTCCTAGTCATTTTCTATTTTGTCCCACACTTCCATGCTCAGATTTTTTTTTTCATGATTAGAATTTGTATGGAATATTTTTAAAAATTCTTTTCCTTTATAAGTGTGTCCTTATATTTACAGCGACGGGTAAACAGCACTGTGAATATACAAAAAGCAATATCCAAACCAGGAAACTACAAGAAACTACAATTCAAACACCTGGGGCTTTTAACAAATAAATTATAAGGGGATAAAGTGAAAGGGATTGAGAGGTCCAAATTTCCAATTATTAAATTTTTTGAAAAAGTTAGAAGGGAAAGAGAGGATGGAGGGGAAACCTGCGAATTAAAAGAGACTTAATGTATTACGAATTGTAGAAAATGCAAAGGACGAGATTAAATCATAATGCCCAGGGATGCTTTTTGGCCAACAGAACTATAACGGCATACAGGTATAATTCTTATGAAATCAGTTGGAAGTCATTTTGGTGGGGGAGGCAGGTGTGACTGAGGGGAGCATAGGAAGGAGCTGCTGGGTGACAGGGATAGTCCTATTTTTTTCATCTGGATGGTGGTTACAGGGATGGCATCTCATAAAATGCATTCATATGTTGGTTTTCTGCTTCTATGGGGTTTTTTTTTACATTGAAAGTAATTTCAAAATATTTTTAAAAGTGTATCCTTATTTTTAAAGGGTGTATGTATATTCATAAATAGCATATAGTTTTCTTTTAACTCTAGATTGACAATATTTAGCTTTAGTTGAAGCAATATGTCTATTCCATTTACTGTTCATACAGGTTTGTTAAGTTTACTTCTTTCATCGTGCTAGAAGTTTTCTATTTTTTCCTGTTTTTTGTCTTTTCTTTCTTTTTTTTTTTTTTTAAGATTTATTTATTTTAGAGAGAGAGAGAGCCGGGGGAAGGGCAAAGGGAGAGGGAATGAGAATTCAAGCAGACCCCCTTCTGAGTGCAGAGCCCAATGCAGGGCTTGATCCCATGATCCTGAGATCATGACCTGAGATGTAATCAAGAGTCAGATGCTTAAGTGACTGAGCCACCCAGATGCCCTTTGTCTTTTTACTTGTTTACCTTTTTGGAAAATTGTCCTGAAGAGCACTTAATATTGTATGGAAGTGTTTAATCATTCTATTGCACACCTGAAACTAATATTATGCTGTAGGTTAACTAACTGGAATTTAAATAAGAATAAATAAATAAATAAATAAATAAATAAATAAATAAATAAATAAAAAAAATAACTATTACCTCCCCTCTGGTAACCATCACTTTCTTCTCTATAGTTTAGAGTCTGTTTCTTCGTTAGTTTCTCTCTTTCTTTTTTCCCCCTTTGCTCCTTTGTTTTGTTTCTTCAATTCCACATATGAGTGAAATCATAAAGCATTTGTCTTTCTCTGACTGACTTATTTATATTAGCATAATACATTCTAGCTCCATCCACATCATTGCAAATGGCAAGATTTTATTATTCTTTATGGCTGAGTAATATTCTATTGGGTATATGCACTACCTCTTCTTGGTCCATTTATCAGTCAACAGACACTTGGGTTACTTCCATGATTTGGCTGTTGTAGATTATGCAGCTATAAATACAGGGGGTGCCTGCCCTTTGAATTAGTATTTTCATAGGCTTTGGGTAAATAGCTAGGAATACAATTGCTGAGTCATTGGGTTGTTTCTATTTTTAACTTTTTGAGGAAATTCCATACTGTTTTTCCCAGTGGCTGCACCAGTTTGCATTCCCACCAACAGGGCACCAGGTTCCCCTTTCTCCACATCCTCACCAACACCTGTTATTTCTTGTGTTGTTGATTTTAGCCATTCTCACAGGTGTGAGCACTTTTGATTTGTATTTCCCTGATGATGAGTGATATGGAGCATCTTTTCATGTGTCTGTTGGCATCTGGATGCCTTGTTTGGAAGAATGGTATTCATGTCTTCTCCCCTTTTTTTGATTGGATTCCTCATTTTTGGGGTGTTGAGAGGTATGAACTCTTTATAGATTTTGGATACTGACCTTTTATCAGATATGTAATTTGCAAATATCTTCTCCCATTTCATAGGTTGCCTTTTACTTTTGTTGTTTGTTTCCTTTGCTGTGCAGAAGCATTGTATTCTGATGAAGTCCCAATAGCTTATTTTTGCTCTTGTTTCCCTTGCCTCAGGCAACATAACTACAAAGAACTTGCTATGGCTGCTTTCAGAGGTTACTGTCTGTTACTGTTTTCCTCCAGGATTTTTTGGTTTCAGGTCTCACATGTAGGTCTTTCATCCTTTTTGAGTTTATTTTTGTGTATGATGTAAGAAAGTGGTTCAGTTTCATTCTTTTGCATGTTGCTATCCAGCTTTCCCAACACCATTTGGTGAAAAGAGTGTCTTTTCCCCATTGGATATGCTATCCTGCTTTCTCAAATATTTATTGCCATATAATTGTGGGTTCATTTCTGGGTTTTCTGTTCTGTTCCATTGTTCAGCGTGTCTTGTTTTTGTGCCAGCACCATAAAGTTCTGATTACTATAGCTTTGTAATATTACTTGAATTCTAGATTTATGATGCCAACAGCTTTGCTTTCCTTTTTGAAGATTGCTTTGGATGTTTGGGGTCTTTCGTGATTCCATACAAATTTTACAATTGTTTGTTCTATGTCTGTGAAAAATGCTGTTAGTGTTTTGATAGGGATTGCATTGAATATGTAGATTGCTTTGGGTAGTATAGACATTGTTAAAACATTAACAATATTTGTTTTTTCAATTCATGAACATGGAATATCTTTCCATTTCGTTGTGTCATCTTCTGTTTCTTTCATCAGTATCTTATAGTTTTCAGAGTACAGGTCTTTCACATCTTTGGTTAGGTTTATTCCTAGGTGTCTTATAGTTTTGGTGCAATTGTAGATGGGATTGATTCCTTAATTTCTCTTTCTCCTGCTTCCTTATTGGTGTACAAGAATGCAGTAGATTTCCGTACATTGATATTGTATTCTGTGACTTCACTGAATTCATTTATCAGTTCTAGCAGTTTTTTGGTGGACTGTTTTGGGTTTTCTAGATAATCATATCATCTGCAAATATGGAAGCTTGACTTCTTCCTTGCCATTTTGGATGGCTTTTATTTCTTTTGATCTGTGATTGCTGAGGCCAGAACTTCCCATACTACGTTAAATTATAATGGTGAGAGTGGATATCCTTGTCTTATTCCTGATCATAGAGAAGTTCTCAGATTTTCCCCATTGAGGATGATACTAGCTGTGGGCTTTTCATAAATGGCCTTGATTACGCTGAGGTATATCCCCTCTAAACCTACTTCGTTGAGAGTTTTTATCATGAATTGATGTTGTGCTTTGTCAGAGGCTTTCTCTGCATTTATTGAAATCATAATATGATTCTTAGCCTTTCTTTTATTAATGTGGTGTATCATGTTGATTGATTTGCAAATACTGAACCACCCTTGTAACCTGGCAATAAATCCCACTTGATTCTGGTGAATAATTTTTTTTAATGTGTTGTTGGATTCAATTTGCTAGTATTTCATGGATCTTTACATCCATATTCTTCAGCAATATTGGCATGTAGTTCTCCTTTTTAATGGTGTCTTTATGTGATTTGGGCATCAGGGTGGTCTCATAGAATGAATTTGGAATTTTTCCTTCGTTTTCTATTTTTCTAGGATAGTTTCAGGAGAATAGGTATTAACTCTTTTTTCAATGTTTGGTAGAATTGCCTGTGAAGCCATCTAGACCTGGACTTTTGTTTGTTGAGCTTTTTGATTACTGATTCAATTTCTTTGCTGGTTATTGGTACGTTTAAGTTTTCTACTTCCTGTTTCAATTTTGGTAGTTAATATTTTTCTAGGAATTTATCTGTTTCTTTCAGGTTGTCCAATCTGTTGGCATATAGTTTTTCATAATATTCCCTTATAATTGTTTGTATTTCTATATGGCTTTGGTTGTTATTTTTCCTCTCCCATTTGTAATTATATTTATTTGGTTGCTTTCTCTTTTGTTTTTGATAAACCTGTCTAGAGGTTTATCAATTTCATTATTTTTTTCAAAGAACCAGCTCCTGGTTTCATTGATCTGTTCTATAGTTTTTGTAGTTTCTATACCATTTATTTCTGCTCTAATCTTTACTATTTTCTTCCTTCTGCTGGATATAGGCTTCATTTGTTGTTCTTTTCCTAGCTCCTTTAGGTGTAAGGGTAGTTTGTTTATTCGAGGTTTTTCTTGCTTCTTAGGGCAGGCCAATATTGCTCTATATTTCCCATTTAGGACTGCTTTCACGACATCCCAAAGGTTTTAGACTATTGCATTTTCATTTTCATGTGTTTCTGTGTATTTTTAAAAATTTCTTCTTTGATTTCCTCATTGACTCATTCATTGTTTAGTAGCATGTTTAACTTCCATTTATTTGTGGTATTTTAATTTTTTTCTCGTGCTTGACTTTTAGCTTCATGGTGTTGTGGTCAGAAGAGGCGTGGTCTGATTTCAATCTTTTTTATATTGGTTGAGGCCTGATTTGTGACCCAGTATGTGATCTGTCCTAGAATTATTCCATGTACACTTATAAAGAATGTGTATTCTGCTGTTTTAGGATGGAATGTTCTGAATATATCTGTTAAGTCTATCTGTTTCAGTGTTCATTTAAAGACATTGGGTTTTTTTTGTTTTGTTTTGGTTTGTTTTCTGTTTAGATTAACTGTCCATTGATATAAGTAGGGTGTTAAAGTCCCCTACTATTTTGTATTATTATCAATGAGTTATGTTTGTTAGTAATTGTTGGGTGCATAAATATTTACAATTATTATATCTTCTTGTTGGATTGTCCCCTTTATTATGATATAGTACCCTTCTTTTTCTTGTGCTACAGTCTTTGTTCTAAACTCTAATTTTTCTGATACAGGTAATGATACTCAGGCTTTATTTTGACATCCATGTGCCAGTTCAATGTTTCTCCTTTCCCTCACTTTCAATCTGCATGTGTCTTTAGTTTTGAAATGAGTGTCTTGTAGGATGTTTTCCTATTTAGCACTTTTTTAAAAGATTTCATTATTTATTTATTTATTTATGAGAAAGAGAGAACATAAGCTGGGGGAGAGGCAGAGGGAGAGGGAGAAGCAAGCTCCCTGCTGAGCAGGGAACTTGACATGGGGCTCTATCCAAGGACCCATGATCTCGACCTGACCCGAATGCTGATGCTTCACTGACTGAGCCACCTGGGTGCCCCCCATTTAGAACTTTGAATATACCATGCCACTCCCTTCTAGCTTGCCAAATTTTGGTAAAGAAATATCTATCTAGCCTAATAAGTTTTCCCTAGTAAGTTAAAGACATCTTCTGTCTTGCTGCTTCTAAGAGTTTTTCTTTATTACTATAATTTGTTAATTTAATTATATTATGTCTTGATGTTGGCCTGCTTTTGTTGATTTTGATAGGAGTTCTCTGTGCCTCCTGGATCTAGATATCTGTTTCTTTCCACCAGATTAAGGAAGTTTTCTGCTATTATTTCTTCAAGTAAATTTTCTACTCTACTTTCTCTCTCTTCTTCTGGGGTTCCTATAATATGAATGTTACTGTGTTTGGTGGAGTCACTGCATTCCTTAAGTCTATTCTCATGTTTCATAATTCTTCTCTTTTGTTCACTTGCATTATTTTCCATCACTTTGTTTTCCAGGTTACCAATCATTCATGTGTTTGTTGCATCTAGGCTGCTTCCAATCTCATTTATTTCACACCTCGTCTCTGATTGACTCTTTTTTAATTCTTTTTTTTCCTGTGGTAAGGGTCTCACTAATGTCTTCTATTCTTTTCTCAAGCCCAGTGAGTATCTTTATGATTGCTGCTTTAAATCTCTATCATTCATGCTACTTACCTCTGTTTTGCTTAGATCTCTGGCACTGGTCTTGTATTGTTGTTGTTGTTGTTGTTCTTGCTTTTCTGTTTGGGATAAATTCCTCCATCTTTGCATTTTTTCTAAGTCTCTGCCTTCTTCTCTGTGTTAGCTACTCAGTTATGTCTCCTGATCCTGAAAGTAATGACCTTATGTAAAAAGGTCATGTAGTACCCACAACCTGGCACTTCAGGCAGTGTTTCAGGTGCATGCTGCATTAACTCTGCTGTTGTATTTTGGATGCTCTATCCTAGAGAGGCTCTCCTTGCCTGCTGTGGGCAGTATTTGGTGCCTGGCCTGAATGTGGTGAATTTTTGTTTGTTTGTTTGTCTGTCTGTTTTTATTTACTTTTTTTAAAAATTATGTTATCTTAGTCACCATTCAGTACTTCATTAGTTTTGATGTAGTATTGCATGATTCATTGTTAGGATATAACACCCAGTGCTCCATTCAATACGTGTCTTCCTTAATACCCACCACCAGGCTAAACCATCCCCCTTCCCCCCTCCTCCCTGAAACCCTCAGTTTGTTTCCTGAGTCCATAGTCTCTCATGGTTCATGTCCCCCTCTGATTTCCTCCCCTTCATTTTTCCCTTCCTTTTCCTAATGTCCTCCATGCTATTCCTAATGTTCCACATGTGAGTGAAACCATATGATAACTATCTTTCTCTGTTTGACTTATTTCACTTAGCATAATCCCCTCCAGTTCCATTCATGTCAATGGAAATGGTGGGTATTCATCCTTTCTGATGCCTGAGTAATATTCTATTGTGTATATGGACCATATCTTCTTTATCCATTCATCCTCTGAAGGGCATCTCTGTTCCTTCCACAGATTGGCTATTGTGGACATTGCTGCTATGCCATTGGGGTACCTGTGCCCCTACTTTTCACTACATCTATATTTTTGGGGTAAATACTTACTAGTGCAACTGCTGGGTCATAGGGTAGCTCTATTGTTAACATCTTGAGGAAGCTTCATACCGTTTTCCAGAGTGGCTGTACCAGCTTGCCTTCCCACCAACAGTGTAAGAGGGTTCCCCTTTCTCCACGTCCTTGCCAACACTTGTTGTTTCCTGTCATGTTAATTTTAGCCATTCTAACTGGTGTAATGTGGTATCTCATTGTGATTTTGATTTGTATTTCCCTGATGACTAGTGATGTTGAGCATTTTTCATGTGTCTGTTAGCCATTTGTATGTTTGTTTGTTTTTTTTGAGAAGTGTCTATTCATGTCTTCTGCCCATTTTTTGACTGGGTTGTTAGTTTTTAGAGTGTTGAGTTTGAGAGTTTCTTCATAGATCTTGGATACCAGCCCTTTATCTGTAATGTCATTTGTATATACCTTCTCCTATTCCATGGGCTGCCTCTTAGTTCTGTTGACTGTTTCCTTTGTTGTGTAGAAGGTTTTTATCTTGATGAAGTCCCAAAAGTTCATTTTTGCTTTTGTTTCACTTGCTTTGGAGAGATGTCTTAAAAGAAATTACTGTGACTGATGTCGAAGAGGTTACTGTCTATGTTCTTCTCTAGGATTGAATGTGGTCAGTTTTAACTAGATGTGCTCTCATCTGCTTGTCAAATGAGACCTGACACCACCTCCACCAAAACTGAAGTTCAGCAGAGCCTGTTTGGGGGACATGGGCAAGGCATTGGTTTGTGTAGCTCTTCTGGTGGGGGGAGGGTCCTGCCACCCTGGGACTGAGGCAAGCTTGACTGAGAAGGGGAGTCCCACCAGAGTGCAGGGGTGTGGGGCTTGGTGTAGCAAGTTAAGCAGCCTGTGTTGGCACTGTGTTGCTTCCCAGTTTATGCTGAGGGGCATTGGAGTGGAGATATGCTCCCAACCAGCTCCATTGTCCCCAGAGAGGCATCTCTGTAAATGCTGTCTCTCAGGGAAGCACTCCAAGAAGAATGGTCTCCCCACTGTGTACCCAGCATTCTTCAAACCCTTGTTTCCATGCTCTCTGCCCCCAGGTTGTTTGCCTGCTTCTTTCCAGGAGCAGGAAAGTGCACACTAGGCTCTATTCCAGCCATGCTCACTGACCTTTAAAACTCCAGGTTTTAATCCCTGCTGCTATAAGAACTCACAAAATTCATCCCCTCTCATATTGCAAGCCAATGGCTTCTCCTTGTATGTTCCCCTGTGTGCTCCTCTCTCTCTCTTTCTCTCACCCATCTCTGCGACCATGGCTCCCCCCATTCCATAGCACCCATGACCCATTTCTCCCCTAAATGATGCCTTTGTCCTTCCTACTTTCTTCAGTGTGGCCCCTTCTCACCCTTAGTTGTGAAATGTGTTCTGTCAGTCTTCAGGTCAATTTCTGGGGTATTTAGGAAGATTTGATAGTTATATGATTGTATTCCTGGAAGAGACAAACCTAGGGTCCTACTACTCCACTGCCATCTTCCTCCTCCAGACAGCAGGTTTTTTGTTTGTTTGTTTGTTTTTAACATAAAACCAGCTAGGATCTCAGTAGGAGGACACTCCTGAGAGAATTTAAAAGAGTGGGATCCAATAGGCTATAACCAAGACTTCAGAAAGCAATTAATCAATTACCAAAAGGACAATACCCTCAGGAAAACAGATTCTGAATAACATTAGGAAGCTTAAACAAAAAGAGGGATCTCAAATCCAAGAAGATACTTTCCAAACCAAACGAAGACGACTATTCACAGAAATGGAGAGCACAAATGAGCTCAAGTGTGTATATTAACTCCTCAGAGGTTCAGCTTATTTGCATTCCACTTCTAACACCCTGAAATGTCTTTTGAAAAGAGAAAGTTAACCAATTCAGCTGCATGCTATTGAAGTGGTGGTGGCTTCTTATTGGCTGAAGGCAGGGACGGCCTGGTCTTGCCAGACAAAGAAATATTCCTTCTTTCTGCTGGATAGTTCAAGGTGTGTTGAATGGTACATGCATGAAAGCCGTGACTCCAGGCCTCCTTCACACCAATTCACTTAGGTTTCCTTATCACAAAATTGATCTAGAAATCCAGAGCCATTCCCAATAAAAATCCCATCAAGCTTGTATGAGTGTGTATATGTGTGCATGTGTTAGAATTTAACAAGGTAATTATAAAAGTTTTATGGACCTAAAAAGACTAATAAACCAAAACAATTTTTAAAGAAGAAAAAGATATATAAGCATACTTCATTTTATTGCACTCTGTTTTATTGCGCTTTGCAGTTACTGCATTTTTTACAAATTGAAAGTGTGGCAACCCTCACGAGCAATTCTATAGACATGATTTTTCCAACACCATTTGCTCACTTCATTTCTCTGTCACATTTTGGTAATTCTAAAAGGGTTTTGAACTTTCTCATTATTATATTTGTTGTAGTATGCATTATGTACATCCATATACATACAGAAATGTACATTGCTTTTCTGGACATAATGCTATTGCTCTCTTAATAGACTACAGTACAGGGTAAACATAACTTTTATATGCACTGAAAAACCAAAAAAATTATCAACTTACTTTATTGCAATACTTGCTATATTACAGTGGCCTGGAACCAAATCTGAAATACCTCTACCAAGCTGCAGTAATCAGTGTGTTAATGGCTTCAAAGAGACACAGATTAGTGGAACAAAATACAGATTACAGAAACAGATTATCTTTTTCCTCTCTCTGTCCCTCTCACTATATCTTTATATGCATAGAAATATATATTTATACATACATGCATATACATGTATATACATATATATATATATTTCTATGTATAAATACACACACAGACACATATTGGTTTCTTTGTAACAGAGGTAACAAGATAGTTCCATGAGAAAAGCACTGTCAGGTCAACAAGTGCTTCTAGGAAAACTACATGTTCCTATGAGGACAGGAACCCCAAACCCTTCATCATGCCACATATAAATACTAATCTGAAATGGATCATTGGGTCAAACATAATTAATAAGAGTAGAAAACTTCCATAAGAAGATATAGGGGAAAAAAGAAAATTTAAGGAAAGTCTTCATGAGCATATATACTGAAATTTTTTGAGATGGGTACAAAAGTCACTAAGCAGAAAAGAAAAAAAGAAAAGATAAATTGGACTTCGTTGAAATTAACAACATCTGATTTTTGAAAGATAATGCTAAGTGAAATAAGTCAAGCAGAGAAAGGCAATTATCATATGGTTTCTCTCATCTATGGAACATAAGAACTAAAGATCGGTAGGAGAAGAAAGGGGTAAAGATAGGGGGTAATCAGAAAGAGGAATGAAGCATGAGAGACTATAGACTCTGAGGAACAAACTGAGGGCTTCAGAGGGGAGGGGGTGGGGAAATGGATAGGCTGGTGATGGGTAGTAAGGAGGGCACGTATTGCATGGTGCACTGGGTGTTATACGCAACTAATGAATCATTGAACTTTACATCAAAAACCAGGGATGTACTGTATGGTGACTAACATAATATAATAAAAAATATAAAGAAAAATGAAAGGCACTGTTAGGAAAGTAAAAAGTCAAATCACAGGCTGGAAAAGGAAATAGAAAATATGTATATATGATAAAAGATCTGCATCAGTAATTAAAAAATAGGCAAACTGTATTAGCAGACGGTTTCCAAAAGTAGATAAGCAAATGACACAGATGTCTAATAAGCTCATGAAAAGACAATATTTATCTTCAGGGAAACTCTATTTAAATCACAGTCCTATTGAAATCACTACTACACATCCATTAATAGCTTACATTTCAAAGACTGCCATTATTAAATATTGGCCAAGATTTGGAGCAACTGGAATTCTCATGCATTGCTTGCAGGTATATGAAATAATACAAACATTTTGAAAAACATTTTAGTAAATTTGTAAAGGTAAGCATACTCTCACTATAAGACCCATACAAACCATTCCTAGGTATTTACCCTCAAAGAAATTATGTATGTCCAAAACAAGGCTTCTACATAAATTTTTACAATAACTTTAGTCATAGTAGAAAGAAAGTGGAAAAAATACCCAGATATCCATTAGTTTAATACATAAGGAAATTCTGGTATTTTAAATAGGGGTATCTTATCCAGCAATAAAAAGAATGAAATACTAGCAAACATATAACATGCATGAAACTCAGAAACATTATTCAGAGTGAAACACATAAGGGTGCATCCTGGATGTTGCTGTTGAGGTAAAATTATAGAACAAGTGAGAATGTAGTAATAGAGATCAGACTGATAGTTCCCTAGGTCAAGAGAGGTGAAATTTACTGAAAAAGGACATAAAAAATTATTTTGGGATGATGGAAACATTCTGTATCTTGACTGAGTTATTTATTACATAGATATAATAAGCATGCAGTATGTTATTATCTTACTTTGCAACTTAAAATGATATCATTGATATCATTTTGATATATCTTTATATATTTATTAAAACACATATTTATATATAATTTATGCATCAGTAATATATAGTATTCTTTCATTCTCTATTATACGGATATGTACTGTAAAAAGGTAAATTGAGGCACATTATATGTGGAAGACTTTATTTGAGCAAACAATACTTCAAGTCAGGCAGCAACAAAACCCAAATAGTTAGGGGCACACAGTGGGGAGCTAGATCAGAAGTTCTTATACAGAAGTTGTAAAAGCAAAGCAATTATTTAATTGGCTACAGTTTCAATGGGTGCCCTTTTTGAGGGAAATCTAGTTATTTGGATGTTTATAATTAGTTATTTCTTGAGTTTCATTTTTCTAAGATATCAATGCGTTGACTCTGCCTTAGGCTTTGTTTTGCTTATGCAGACTGCCACAGATACTAGAGCCTCTCCAGTTTAATGTCTTCCTTATTTAACTACTCTGACAGTATATATATAGAGAGAGACATACAACTTAAAATCAACAATCAGCTGAAATAGATATTCTGCTTGGATGGTTCTTCCCAAACCTTATCACAACTTAAATTTAATATATACATATAAGTTTCACTTGTCTTGTTCTGTCATTAGATTAATACAATAACATAACTTATTTACATAGGAGTGAAGAAAAGAAAAGCAGCCCCTGATATGGAAGAGTTGGCTTGGTACTATTAGCCCGCTTCAGTGTTCTGCTGTTGAACATAAATACTTTGAAAAAAAAAAATCAACATCAAACACAGGTGTTGTGGGACAATTAACTATCAAGACAAAAACATGACCATTTCTTAATCATGTCTAAATACAAACAAAATATAAACATCTGCAACAAACCAGAAAAAATGACCAAATATGTCCTTCATGGGCTAACTTGGGAACCTGTTGCTTGTTCAACCAATTACAGCTTTAGGATTGTTCTAGCCTTCCCTTCTCCTGGATAAGATTTATTAGATACACAATCATAGAATCACCTCTACTTAATGGACTCTTTCGAAGCCAGGGCAAAGATCTGGTACTAAAACCTTCCCCAAATACCTTAAGCCACGATCTTATAAGGCATTTTAAACATCTTCTTGCTGAGATGCCTCATGGGTCTCCATGGTCTGTGTTTACTCTCACTGCAATGACTAATATACCTAAATTGTTTGACTACAGGTGGTTCACAATTGTCTTTGGCAGGAAGGCCAAAGAGAAGGAAATAAACCCACAAAAACTGCTCTCCTCAACGAAGGGCCTTCTTCCCAATGTTACACCAATAAAGGCACCATGGCTTCCATAAATATACATAGGTAACCCTTGGAAGGTTGGACACAATCTACGTAATTCCTGTAATGTTCCCATTTCCAAGCCATTGCTTTAGTGGAATATACGGCTATCATGGCAAATTGAAAGTCCATGAAAAAAGAATCTTTTATATGTCTAAAAAAACCCAAAATGGGATATTAAGGGATTAAAGGAAGAAGAGAGATAAAGGCGGTCAACTCTAATAAATAAAAGGAGAACATTAGTGTACTCTATCACAGAATAAAATGGCTTCAGGAATTCCATATATAAAATATAAAAAACGTAGACAGGTAGTGGACACTTCATGTAAAACTGTTTCATGTCCTATGTAGTGGCCATATACTTTTTTTTATATAATAATTTTTTATTAATTTATGTCACCATACAGTACATCCCTAGTTTTTGTTGTAAAGTTGCATGATTCATTACTTACGTATAACACCCACTGCACCATGCAATATGTGCCCTCCTTAATACCCATCACCAGCCTATCCCATTTCCACCCCCTCCCCTCTGAAGCCCTCAGTTTGTTCCCCAGAGTCCATAGTTTCTTATGTTTCATTCCCCTTTCCGTTTACCCCCCCCTTTCTTCTTCCCTTCTTTCTCCCACTGATCTTCCTACTTCTTATGTTCCATAAATGAGCCATGTACTTTTTGACGGGCAATTTGAAGTTTGAATTGATCATTCAATGGCAATGTAAAAACAGAAGTAAATCAGAAAAATAAATAGAAGAAAATAAACTTTTATGCAAAGAATTTTCCAACCAAAGAAAGCTTAATTGTAATGGATTACATTCATTACTGGTCTTTGATTTGTGATTACCATTAGGTTTGTATATAACATCATTTACATATAGCAGACTACATTAAGTTGATAGTCACTTAAGTTTGAACTGATTCTTTCCTCCTCTCCTCCACTTTTTAGGAATATGTTGTCACACTTTACCTCCTTTTATTTTGTGAGTGCCTTGACTGATTTTTACAGATATACAAATTTTCACTGCTTTTGAGCTTTCTCTTTTCTTTACTCCTACTTTTGGTCTTTCCTTTCCACTCAAAGAGTCCTCTTTAACATTTCCTGAATGAGTGGTTTAGTGGCCGTGAATTCCTTCAATTTTTTTTTTTTGGTCTGAGAATCTCTTTATCTCTCCTTCTATTTTGAATGATAGCATTGCTATATAGAGTATTCTTGGCTGCAGATTTTGTTCCTTTCTGCACTTTGGTTGTATCATGCCACTTTCTTTCAGCCTGTAAAATTTCTGCTGAAAAAATCAGTTAATAGCCTTATGGGGTTTCCCTTGTATGTAACTGTCTTCTTTTCTCTTGCTGCTTTTAAAATTCTCTCTTTATCACTACTTTTTAATTAATTTTTATTTATGTATTTTAGAGAGACAGAGAGCCTGTGTGTGGGTGGTTTGGGGGAAGGCAGAGGAAGAGGAAGGAAAAGAGAATCAAGAGAGGATCTGGTGCTCCTGTGTGGCTCAGCCAAATAAGCATCTTACCACAACTCAGGTCATGATCTCAGGGTCCTGGGATTGGGACCTGCATCAGGCTCCCCATTCAGTGGGTATTCCACTTGTCTATCTGCCCCTCTCCCCATATATGCTTCCCCCCCCCTCAAATAAATAAAATCGTTTTAAAAAGAGAAGGAGAGAATCATCAAGCAGACTCCCGGCTAGCATGGAACCTAACATGGGGTTTGATCCCAGGGCCCTGATATCGTGACCTGAGCAGAAATCAAGGGTTGATGTTTAATCAACTGAGCCACCCAGGTGCCTCATCACTACTTTTATATTACTGTATGTTTTGGCGTGGACCTTTTTGGGATGATTTTGTTGTTATCTCNGTTGTTATCTATGTGACTTTTGAATCTGGATTTCTGTTTACTTCCCCAGATTCAGACAGTTTTATTATTATTTCTTCAAATACATATTCTGTCTCCTTTTCTCTTTTTTCTCCTTCTGGGATCCTTCTAATGTGAATGTTATTATGCTTGATGGGGTTGCTGAGTTCTCCAAGTCTTTTGCATAATTTTTTCTTTCATCTTCTCAGCTTGATTACTTCCCATTACTCTGTCCTCCTGGTCGCTGATTCATTTTTCTGTTTCATCTAGTCTACTATTTATTTTATGTAGTATATTTTTAATTGCATTTATTGTGTTCTTCATCTCTGATTGGTTCTTTTTTTAATCTCTTTTTTAAGGGTCTCACTATTGTCTTCCACCCTTTTCTCAAACCCAGTGAGTGTCTTTATGATCATCACTTTAAATTCTCTATCAGACATATTACTTATTTCTATTTTGCTTAGGGCTCTTGCTATGATTTTGTCCCATCTTTTTTTCCATTCTGGACATATTCCTCTGTCTCCTCATTTTTTCTACTCTCTCTGTCTGTTTCTCTGTATTAGGAGTCGATTACATCTCCTGCTCTTGAACGCAATGGTCTTATGAAAGGCCCTGTAGTGTAATGTCCACTGTTCACTAGAACAGGGGTATCTGCTTTGTATGTTGCACGCACCCTCCTATTGTGGCTGAGCTGCATTTCACTTCAGTCCAGTCATCTGCAGTGGCTTTCCTTGCCTGTTGTGGACAGTTTTTGGTCTTGATGGTGTTAGTGGGCCAGTCTGGGGCTGACTTGGGCTTGGGTTGAGTTAGAATAGGCATTTGCCAGAGATGTGGTAGCACCACGCTTCACGGTACTTTCCCTGTGTTGCCTCCTGAAAAGCTTTCATTGGTGGGTGGAGCCTGCCATCAGACCCGCTGTCTGCCCCTGGCACAGTGTAAGTATGTAGTCTGACCAGTGTGTGTGGTTATCTTTTCCTCACCCTGGGGAAGCAGCCACTTGTCCAGGCTGTTTGCCCACTGCCAGGCTTGTGATACTACCTTGAATGGGCTCTGGCCAAGAGCATATTTTATGGGGTGGATCCACTAAATTTCAGAGGGGTAAGACATCCGTTGTTAGTTAGCAAGTTAGCTAATTAGTGTTGGTGCTGCACTGGTTTTAGCTAATGGCCCTATGTTTATGCTGGGGGGTAGGGGAGGGAAATGGCACCTGCCAGCTCCTTTGTTGGTAGAGGAGTCTCCCAAATGTCTCTGTCCCTGAAGACATGCCCTGAGATTACTAAACACCTCTCCCTCCTGTATGCCCCATGTGTTTTCCACGCTGCTGCTTCTATGCTGTATTTCTGCAGGGCTACTTGTTGTGCTATCTCTTTAGGTGAAGGACTCAGTTTCCCCTTGCCTCCTGGCTCTCCTGGAGCTTAGTCTGATTTTTAAAACTCTAGCTTTTAAGTTCTGTTGGTTTTAAAAACTCACGAATTTCAACCCCTCTGGTTTCAAAGACAAATGTTATGGAGATTTGTCATGCCCATCAGGACTCCCCAGTATGATAGTCTGCTTCTCCATGCTTGCAGGTTCCTCCTTTTCACTGACAGTCCCTTGAGACTCCCAGCACATCTACAAGATTCCTACCTCTTTCATGTGGTCTCTTCTCTTCATTTAGTTGTGAAGTTTGTTCTATCAGTCTTTGGGTTGTTTTCTGGGTTAGTCACACTGATGTTAGTATTATCTAGTGGTATCTGTGGGATGAGGTGAGGTTAGAGTCATCACACTCACCATCTTCCCAGCAATCTTTAGCCTTGACCCTTGATTCAGAGAGTGGAAACCTTGGCTGAAATCCTCAGCCCTGGCCTGGGGGTTAGGGAGATAGCGAAGAAGGAGTCAGCAGAGGATTAGAAAGGGAGAGCTAGGGATCCCAGAGCTACAGGAAATTCTCTCCAGGAAGAGACTGGCCCTACCTGGAGATAAAAAGGGGAGGTTGAGGCACCAGTAGTCTTGCCCAGCTGGGTCTGCAGTTTTCCAAGCTCAGAGAGCAGTGCAAAGAAAAGGAAGTAGGCTGGACCAGAGCAAAGCCAGCATGGCAGGAGGCATGAAGGCCATTGGAAAGCTATGAGGCTTGAAGGTAGGAGTACTCAGGAGTCCACCGTACTGTCCTCAGCCCTGTAAGGACAGCATTTGCATTCAGCTCATGCTGGCTCACACGTAGGGCTCCCAACTGGTTGGAAACCTGTTGAGGAAGAGAAAGCACCAGAAACAAGCTTTTGCCTTTGCATACAACTTATTTGTTCTGGCTAAAGTTACATTGATTAAACCCTTCATTAGTGACATAGGGGTAAATGAGCATGATTTGCTTTTCTGGTGAAGTTCTTAGTAATTTTGGTTCTCTATGTCATAGTATTCTGGCATGTTTTATTTGGGTGGTGGAAGAGGTAGGGGAAAATAGAAATGTTAAGAACTTGTAAAAGAAATTTTCTATTAAATGCTACTACAGAGTTAGTTTATTATCTTTGCAAATAAGGAAAAATCAAGAATATTGAACTTGATCTTGGATAAGACAATCAAAAAGCACTTTTCTTCAACTGTGTACCTATTCTTACAGTATTAGATTGTAGTCAGCTGGATAAAGGGAAAGGAAACCTAAGTGTTTTAACAGTGACTCTAAGCGCTAGCAGGGAAGGTGTAGAGGTGGGAAGGGCAGCAAAACAAATAGGAAATGTGTCCCAGGTGCACAAAAGCATGCAACTGTCTTTGAATGTTCTAAGAGAAATCTTAAACCACACATATACAAAACCTAACTCAACTTCTACCCACCTTTCATCTAGACCTTCTTTTATCCCAGTACAACCTATTGCAAGAATGAATTGTGTGAACAGTTGCAACGTTGAACTCCAGTCATGCTTAAAACTTGGAAATGCTAGTAGTACCCTGGCATCCTCAGAAATTCTTATGAAAATGAGGCAGGCCAGTGATCATAATGACCTAAAATAAGTTAGCAGCAATGAGGGTGAGGTATGGTAGAATCATCCTGATAGCGCATTTTTTTCACACAATTCACCCACTAAAGTGTACAGGCGAACGATTTTAGGATTTCTCATATATTCACAGATATGTGCTATCATCACTCCTCATCCCTGGCTCCTTAGCCCCCTCCTAAGCAATCCAGCCCTACATAATCTCTAAACTTTGTCTCTATAGATGCACCTGTTCTGCATATTTTATACCAATGAATAACATATGGGTTTTGTGACTGGCTTTATTCACTTAGCACAATGATTTCAAAGGTTCACCCAGTTTGTAGAGGTGTCAGGTTTTCATTCTTTTTATGTCTGAATAATATTCATTGTGCATAGATCACTATCCATACAATATTTATCCATTCATCAGTTGATGGACATTTGGAAAAGGAATCTCTTGGTTTCTGTGGTGAGGTACTCCCACCCCAGAATCAGGAGCAAAGAATCTTTGTTTATTGATGGACTCTGTGGGTTCTCATTAGACTCCAGCTAGGGTGATGGTTCCCTTACCCAACAATGCCTTGAGGGATGCAAAAGTGCATTCATCTCAGTAACAGGGAGATAGGGAAGCAGGCACTGGGGCAAGAAATTCTTACCCAGAAAAGCTCAGCTCAGTGAAAAAGGACTAACAAGTCTGGGTTCACCAAAGGACAAAGATATATCCTAGATCTCAGTTTACCTGAGGCCAAGGAAGTATCACCAGGAACTCAGTTCAAGCAATTCCCTGAACATAGAATCATGTTAGTGAATACCTGAGGGTTCTGGGGCTGACCTTACCGAGTAATATTTCCTCTCAATATCCCAAAGTCTGGAATGCATAGAGGACAGAACCATGAGCTACTGGAAAGGTGTGAACTGTGGGTGTCTTTTCCTGCAAAGGGAACAGTTAGCATGGCCCTGGGCATCTGAGGGTGGGCATCAGCAGTGAACAATGGAATGCTTACAGCTTGGGATGTTTTGAACCAGATTCCTTGGTCAAAAGAGGCAGTTTTGCTTTTCCCCATAAAGGATCACAGCAGGTAGAAGAATCAGTAGACATGGGCCTACATATTTCACTCTCAAGATTTAATTTTGTTTGTGAAATTGAAAGCCTTAAGCCATAACAAAAGAAGAGACTAGCAGATTTTTTTTTTCATTCTTGAAACAGGTCAGTTAATGGTGAATGTCTTGGTAATAGTCTTTCTCCAACCTATGGCTTTTTGACATCATTTAGTCCCTGTTGTAAAACAAATAGAGAAAAAAAGAAATGTTAAATTTTAATCGTTAATACAAGCTACCTAATTTTACTGTGCAACTACTGCTGTAGCAAGTAATTAGCTTATAGAACACTGCTTATAGTGTCACAGTCTATGCCTGTGCTCCATGAAATTCTTAAAGCCAGCTTTCTTTTTCGTGAATTCTCTGTGAATTCCCAGTAAAGGAAAATATTATAAAGTGGTATGCACACACATTTCATTTACACAGTTTCAACAATTCGCATGGATGAAAGAAAATCACCAGCAAGGAAACAGAGGGAAAGACCAATACAAATATGTTAAGAAATAAATAATAACTATTAATTTGTCTATTTTTATCTTTAGAAGAAGAGTATTTCCAGAAGACCTCTGTACATATCCAACAGGTGTCCACATACATACACATGTTCAAAACCAAACTCATTCTTCACCCCCTCCATGTCATCACTCCAACATAAGCTGCTCCTGACCCAGATACAAAGTATGTCATTACTAAAAGGTGTCATCATCTACTGTGTCAGAAATGTTTCTTTGTACTTCTCTTGTATTCTAACTCAAATACAGCCATCCAGTCACCCCTTCAATTGAGTCTACCTCTGTTATATCTCCCAAAACTTTCTTGTTTTTTTCCTCTTTACCTAATCCTGCCTCCTCCTGCATTTCTGTGTATTCTGTAGTCTCATAGCTGTCTCACTAGCCTGTTGTTCTTACTGAGTTTGACTGACTTTTTACCTACTTTATCCCAGTAAAATTCTAAGAATTAAACACAAAAAACAAAAAACCATGTCATGCTGAATCTTTTCCTTACCACTTCAAAAATACTTTATACGACACATACTTTCTCACAGATGAGAAAACAAACTACTTGTCACGACATACAAGACACTTTTGGCTCTCCATTACCTGTGTAGATTTTCTCTCACAATCTTCATAAATTTTAATGTAAATTTTAAAATGTATTAAGAGCACAAATTTGAAAATAAGTCTGCGTTTACATTTAACCTTGATTATCTTACTGCTTTATCAGTCAACATTATTTAAGCACTTTTTCTTACACTTTATATTCAAACTATCAGTCCATTCTGTTGGTCACCTTCAAAATTTATTTCTAAAACCATCTTTACTACCCTGGTGGCAGGTACCATCCTTTTCCTCCTAGATTATTGCAGTAGTTTCTCTGCTAACTGGTTTCTCCACTTCTACTCTTGCCATTATACAGACTATTTTCAACAAAACAGCTTTTTATTTTATTTAATTTTATTTTTAACAAATCAACCTTTTCAAGTAGAAGTCATATGCTTGAAATGAATTCTTCAGTGATTTCCCCCTTTTAATGAGAACAAAACATGAATGGCCCCCAAGACTTCCCATAGCCTACAGGAGTTTTACTGTCTGACCTACTCCCTACCACAGCCCTCTTGCTAACTCTACTCCAGCTAAAATGACATCACTTTTATTCATCAAACATTCCTGACTTATTTTTTCATGGGACCATTCAAGCGGTTGGAAAGCTGTTGCCTAGATATAAGCATAGATACCTCTGCCAGCTCTACACCTGTATCAGACAGATTGATTTACAGCTGGAATGGAAAAGCTCTATCTTTATCTCTGGGAAAGCCTGGATGCCTAGTTTCACTTTTTGCCAAGACAATAGCAGTGGGATTTGTAATGGGCTGTTTAAAATTTAAAATAAGGAACTTTGAGGCCTTCTGCATGAGGTGTCCCTGTGGTGCCCATTGCTTGCCTGCACTCTCTTTGCTGCATTGTGTCCTTTACATTTAAATAAAAGCTCCCCATGAGTTGACTCTGGGAAGTCAAGTACCTCCTTTCAAATATCTAAACTGGGGAAATACTTGCACCTCCTACAACTCTTTTCTTATATATCCCTTGCTGAATAGGGCTCACTCACTCAATCATATTCAAAATCTCTATCTAGTTCCTTCCTCACCACCAACTCTCCCATTTACCCATACTGACAAATAGTACCATTTGACATTAATGATAGTATTTAGAAATGTTTTCTTTGGTGGTAGATGGCAAACAGAGATCCATTGTCTTAACTCTCCAACGATGTAAAGTATGGAGGAATGGCAAATTAGTAACTGGATGAACTCTTGATTTCACTCATGGTTGAATTCTTAGTTTTTCCATTTACTGCCAGCGATAGGCCGAATGTGTCAAATATTAGGATTTCTTTATGTATATGACTTATAAAATTGAATATATAGGTACATGAATGTATGTATGTATATATACAGACAATTTATGGTTATCTATTCTGAATATATATAAATGCCAACTTTATCCCCTTTTAGAATAGAGAATTTAGAATTTTCTATTAGAATTTAGAATTTAGAATAGAGAATTTTCTTTCTAACCTGGAGTGCATTTATCATTTTGCCTCGCATCTACTAGATCCTCAATAAATGCAAATTCCATTTTCCATCACTATGTATATATCAGGCTATATGTGTCAAAATTGTGAAGTTCTTAAGAGTTCAACCCTGGGCAGAAATGAGAGTGAATTTGGCAGAAATTAAGAATGCTATGGATCAAATGCAGTCTAAACTGGATGCTCTGATAGCCAGGGTAAAAGAGGAGGAAGGAAGAATCAGTTAATTGGCAGATGGGATGATAGAAAAAAAGGAAAAAATGGGAACTTGGCTGAAAAAAAAATTCAATCTCAAGAATGGAGATTACGGGAGATTACTGACTCAAGGAAACTTTCCAATGTCAGAATCATTGGTATCCCCGAAGGGTGGAGAAAGAGAGAGGTCTAGAAGAGATATTTGAACAATTGTAGCTGAGAACTTCCCTAATCTGGTGAAGGAAAAAAGCATTCGTGTCCAAGAGGCAGAGAGGACACCTCCCAAGATCAGTGAGAACAGACCAATACCATGTCACATAATAGATCTTAGATCCAAGGAAAAAATCTTGAAATTGGCCAGGGGGAAGAGAATCCTCATCTACAGAGGGAGGAACATCAGAATAACGTCAGCACTGTCTACAAAGACCTGGCAAGCCAGAAAAAACTGGCAAGACATATTCAGAGCACTAAGTGAGAAGAACATGCAGCCAAGGATTTTTTATCCAGCAAGATTGTCATTCAGAATGGATGGAGAGACAAGAACTGGAAGAAACTGAAGGAATATGTGACCACCAAGCCAACCCTACAAGAAATATTAAGCAGGTTCTCTAAAAGTTAAAAGACCCCAAGAGTGATACACAACAGAAATTTACAATCTATAGAAACTTCAAGGAAGCATGACATCATTACAATTATACCTCTCAATAATCACTCTCAATGTGAATGTCCTAAATGCTCCCATAAAATGCCAGAGGGTTGCAGATTGGAAAAAAAGACATGACCCATCCATATGCTGCTTAAAGAGATGCATTTTGAACCTAAGGATACATCCAGACTGAAAGTGAAGGGATGGAGAACCATTTTTTATGCCAATGGACTTCAAAAGAAAGCTGGGGTAGCAATTCTCATACCAGACAGATTAGATTTTAAGCTAAAGACTGTAGTTAGAGATACAGGAGGACACTATATTATTCTTCAAGGGTGTATCCAACAAGAGGATCTAACAAGTATAAATATCTATGCCCCTGACAGGGGAGGAGCTAGATACACAAGCCAACTCTTAACCAGAATAAGGAGACATATAGATAATAATATGATAATAGTAGGGTACCTAAACACTCCACTCTCAGCAATAAACAGATCACCTACAATGACACAAGAGCTTTAAATGACATACTGGACCAGATGGACCTCATAGATATATACAGAACTCTACAGCCCAGAAAACAGAGTATTCATTCTTTTCGAATGCACATGGAACTATCTTCAGAATAGACCATATACTGGGTCACAAAACAGGTCTCCACAGCTACCAAAAGACTGAGATTATTCCCTGCATATTCTCAGACCACAATGCTTTGGAACTGGAACTCAATCACAAGGAAAAATTTGGAAGAAACTCAAACACTTGGAGACTAAGAACCATCCTGCTTAAGAATGATTGGGTAAACCATGGAATTAAAGAAGAACATAAGCAATTTATGGAAACTAATGAGAATGTAAACACATCAGTCCAAAACCTGTGGGACACTGCAAAGGCAGTCCTAAGGGGAAATACATAGCCATCCAAGCCTCACTCAAAAGAATAGAGAAATCTAAAATGCAGTTTTATTATTCTCACCTCAAGAAGCTGGAGCTGGAACAGAAGAACAGGACTAACCCATGCACAAGAAGGCAGGTGATCAAGATTAGAGCACAGATCAATGAATTAGAAACGAGGAGCACAGTAGAGCAGATCAACAGAACTAGAAGCTGGTTCTTTGAAAGAATAAAGGATCCATAGCCACTGGTCAGACTTATTCAAAAAAATAGAGAAAGGACCCAAATTAATAAAATTATGAATGAAAGGACAGAGATCATGACCGACACCAATGAAATAAGAAGGATCATTAGAAACTTTTATCAACAGCTTTATGCCAATAAATTAAACAACCTGGAAGAAATGGATGCTTTCCTGGAAACCTATAAACTACCAAGACTGAAGCAGGAAGAAATTGATTATTTAAACAGACTGATTAATTATGAAGAGATTGAAGCAGTGATCAAAAACCTCCCGAAAAATAAGACTCCAGGGCCTGACGGATTCCCTGGGGAATTCTACCAAACATTCAAAGAAGAAATAATACCTATTCTCTTGAAGCTGATTCAAAATATAGAAACAGAAGGAAAACTGCCAAACTCATTCTATGAGGCCAGTATTACCTTGATCCCCAACCCAGGCAAAGAACCCAACAAAAAGGAGAATTAAAGACTGATATCCTTGATGAATATGGACNGCAGGAAGAAATTGATTATTTAAACAGACTGATTAATTATGAAGAGATTGAAGCAGTGATCAAAAACCTCCCGAAAAATAAGACTCCAGGGCCTGACGGATTCCCTGGGGAATTCTACCAAACATTCAAAGAAGAAATAATACCTATTCTCTTGAAGCTGATTCAAAATATAGAAACAGAAGGAAAACTGCCAAACTCATTCTATGAGGCCAGTATTACCTTGATCCCCAACCCAGGCAAAGAACCCAACAAAAAGGAGAATTAAAGACTGATATCCTTGATGAATATGGACGCCAGAATTCTCAACAAGATCCTAGCTAATAGGATCCAACAGTACATTAAAAGGATTATCCATCATGACCAAGTGGGATTCATCCCTGGGATGCAAGGGTGGTTCAACATTCGCAAATCAATCAGTGTGATAGATCCCATTCATATAAGAAGAGACAAGAACTATATGATCCTTTCAATTGATGCAGAAAAAAGCATTTGACAAAATACAGCATCCTTTCCTGATTAAAACTCTTCAGTGTAGGGATAAAGGGAACATTCCTCAATTTTAAAAAAACATCTATGGGGGCACCTGGGTAGCACGGTCGTTAAGCGTCTGCCTTCAGCTCAGGGCATGATCCCAGCATTCGGGGATCGAGTCCCACATTGGGCTCCTCCGCTGGGAGCCTGCTTCTTCCTCTCCCACTACCCTGCTGTGTTTCCTCTCTCGCTGGCTGCCTCTCTGTCAAATAAATAAATAAAATCTAAAAAAAAAAAAAACCCATCTATGAAAAGCCTACAGCAAATACCATTCTCATGATAGGGAACATGACAAGGATGCCCACTCTCACCATTATTGTTCAACAAAGTATTAGAAGTCCTAGAAACATCAATCAGAAAACAAAAAAGAATAAAAGGTATTCAAATTGGCAAAGAAGATGTCAAACACTCTCTCTTGGCAGATGACATGGTACTTTATATGGAAAACCCAAAAGACTCCACCACAAATTACTAGAACTCATAGAACAATTCAGTAATGTGGCAGGATATAAAATCAATGCTCAGAAATCATTTGCATTTCTATACATGATCAACAATACTGAAGAAAAAGAAATTAGGGTATATATTCTATTTACAATAGCAACAAAAATCATAAGATAACTCAGAATAAACTTAACCAGAGAGGTAAAGGATCTATACTCTAGAACCTACAGAACACTGATGAAAGAAATTGAAGAAGACACTAAAAGATGAAAAACTTTCCATACTCATGGATCGGAGGAACAAGTATATTTAAAATGTCTATGCTACCCAGAGCAATCTACACTTTCAACGCCATCCCAATCAAAAAATGATGACATTTTTCAAAGAGTAGAATAAACAATCCTGAAATTTGTGTGGAATCATAAAAGACCCCAAATTGCCAAATACATGTTGAAAAAGAAAACCAAAGCTGGGGGCATCACGTTGCCTGATTTCAAGCTATACTACAAAGCTCTGATCACCAAGACAACATGGTGTTGGCACAAAAACAGACACATAGTCGAATGAAACAGAATAGAGAACCCAGAAATGGACCCTTGGCTCCTTGGGCAACTAATCATTGACAAAGCAGGAAAAAACATCCAGTGGAAAAAAGACAGTCTCTTTATTAAATGGTGCTGGGAAAATGGGACAGCTATATACAAAAGAATCAATCTTGACCTCTCTCTCACACCATACACAAAAATAAACTCCAAGCGGATGAGACCTCTATGTGAGCAGGAATCCATGAAAATCATACAGGAGAACATAGGCTGTAACCTCTTCGACATCGGCCACAGCAACTTCTTTCATGACATGTCTCCAAAGGCAAGAGAAACAAAAGAAAAAACAAACTTTGGGGATTTCATCAAGATCAAAAGTTTCTGCACAGAGAAGGAAACAGTCATCAAAACAAAGAGGCAACCCAAGGAATGGGAGAAGATATTTGCAAATGAAACTACGGATTAAAGGCTGGTATCCAAGATCTATAAAGAACTTCTCAAACTCAATACACGAGAAAGAAATAATCAAATCAAAAAAGGGCAGAAGATATGAACAGACACTTTCCAATGAAGACATTTAGATGGCTAACAGACACATGAAAAAATGTTCAGCATCATTAGCCATCAGGGAATATTCAAATCAAAACCACATTGAGATACCACCTTACTCCAGTTAGAATGGCAAAAATGGACAAGACAAGAAACAACAAATACTGGAGAGCATGTGGAGAAAGGGGATCCCTCTTACACTGTTGGTGGGAATGTGAGTTGGTTCAGCCACTTTGGAAAAGAGAGTGGAGGGCCCTGAAAATGTTAATAATAGAGCTACCCTATGACCCAGTATTTGGATTACTGGGTATTTACACCAAAGATACAGAAGTAGTGGAGAGAAGGGCCATATACACCCCAATGTTCATAGCCACATTGTCCACAATAGCTAAATCGTGGAAGGAGCCGAGATGCCCTTCAACAGATGAATGGATAAAGAAGATATGGTCCATATATACAATGGAATTTTACTCAGCCATCAGAAAGAACGATTACCCAACCTTTGCAGCAACATGGACAGGACTGGAGGAGATTATGCTAAGTGAAATAAGCCAAGCAGAGAAAGACAATTATCATATGGCTTCATTCATTTATGGAACATAAGGAATAGCAGGAAGATTGGTAGGAAAAGGAAGGGAAGAATGGGGGGGTAAACAGAAGGGGGAATGAACAACGAGAGACTATGGGCTCTGGGAAACAAACTGGGCTTCAGAGGGGAGGGGAGTGGAGGATTGGTATAAGCCTGTGCTGGGTATTAAGGAGGGCACGTATCACATGGATCACTGGGTGTTATACGCAAACAATGAATCATGGAACACTACATCAAAAAGTAATGATGGTGACGAATATGACATAATAAAAAATTTTAAGAAAAAAGAAAAAAAGAATAGGTGTTGAGGAGAGAGAATTGAGGGAGCCAATGTGGAAAGTTTTGGGGGTGAGGAGTAAGGGCAGGAAGTTAGGGACCAGGAGGAAGAAGAGGCTATAGCACAGAATTTTTACAGATAAGTGTTTTATTATGCTAAGTGAAATAACTCACTCAGAGAAAGAAATTATCATATGGTTTCACTCATATGTGGAATACAAGAAAGAGCACAGAGGATGATAAGGGAATGGAG
This sequence comes from Ailuropoda melanoleuca, assembly GCF_002007445.2. NCBI lineage: Eukaryota > Metazoa > Chordata > Mammalia > Carnivora > Ursidae > Ailuropoda > Ailuropoda melanoleuca. The sequence continues at coordinate 32,837,916 of NC_048235.1, forward strand.
GGAAGACTGGGAAGAAATCAGAGAGGGAAACAAACCATGAGAGACTCTTAACTATGGAAGCAAATGGAGGTCTGCTGGAGGGGAGGTGGGTGTGGTAATGGGGGACTGGGCATTAAGGAGGGTACATGATGTGATGAGCACTGGGTGTTATGTGCAACTGATGGATCATTGAACACTACATCTGAAACTGATGATGTACTATATGTGGCCTAATTGTATTTAAATAAAAAGAAAGAAAAAACAAAACAACAACCAAAAAGAGTTAAACCCTGGAATGTGTTTGTTTTAAATGAAATTCCAGTTCCAAGACTTAGTAAAATTTTGTACACACAGATAATTTTTTAAGTTTTTTATGTCTGTTTCCTCATTTCTAAAATAAGGATAACCATAACCATGGTGGCTTAGTGAGGAAGAAATTAAATGTTGTGAGTTAATCTGTGTAAATCTACCAAATTAGAAACTTAACTGTGGAAGCAGGATGCACGATTGTTCATAAATACTTTAGGAACGTATTTGGAATCTCTTTAAAGTCATTTCTTATCACAATTTTTATCTTGGTTAATAAATCTCTGGCTAATATTAGCTAACATTAAATATTTGTAAATTAATGTAAAACAAAATTATCAAATTCTTTGTTTTACTCTTTGTCTTAGCATATGATACTGATAAATAGGAATCGAGATGATGGAATATGGAATAATAGAATTTTTACACTAAGGTATTGTTAAAATTTTTAAACTACTTTATGAATTATATCATTTTCATTTTGATTCCTCAATTTACCTTTAACTTGATGACTGGTTGCTGTTACTACTGCTATCTTCTGATACAAATCTGTAAAACAAATGGCATTACTTTAGAGTTAGAAAACATTGTAATTTTATTTTTTGTTTTGAGTATAGTTGATGCACAATGTTATATTAGTTTTAGGTATACAGCTTAATTATTTGACAAGTTTATGCATTATGCTATATTCACCACAAGTGTACAAACCACAGGTCCGATTATAGCACTATTGCAATGCTTCACTGTATTCTCTATGCTGTACCTTTTATTGCCTCATCTTATTCATTCCATTACTAGAAACCTAAATCTTCCTGTCCTTTTCACCCATTTTACCTAACCCTCCACCACACTCCCTTCTGATAACCAGCAATTTGTTTTCTATATTTATAGATCTGATTCTGCTTTCTGTTTGTTTATTCATTATTTTTTCCATTCATAAATGGAATCATATGGTATTTGTCTGTCTCAGTCTGACTTATATCATTTAGCATAATACTCTCCAGGTATTTTTTAAATTTTTGAGAAAACTCCATACTATTTTCCACAATAGCTGCACCAACTCACATTCCCACCACCAGTGCACAAGATTTTTTTTTGTTTCGTTTTCCTTCACATCATTGCCAACACTTGTTATTTCTTGCTTTTTGTATTCTGGCCATTATGACAGGTGTAAGTTCATATCTCACTTGGTTTTGAGTTGCATTTCCCTAATGATTAGTGATGTTGAGCATCTTTTCACATGTCTGTTTGCTATTTGTATATCTTCTTTGGAAAAATGTCTATTCAGGTTCCTTGCCCAAATTTAAATCAGATTATTTGTGGGGTTTTTTGGTGTTGAATTGTATAAATTCTCTATATACTTTAGATATTAACCCCTTATTTAACATATCATTTGCAAATCTCTTCTCACACGCAGTAGATTTCCTTTTTGTTTTCTTCATGGCTTACTTCACTGTGCATAAGTTTATTTTGGTGTAGTCCCAATATTTTATTTTTGCTTTTATCTCTTTTGTCTGAGGAGACATATCTAGAAAAATGTTTCTACCACCAATGTCAAAGAAATTACTGCCTGTGTTTTCTTGTAGGATTTTTATTGTTTCAGGTCTCACATTGAGGTCTTTCATCCATTTGAGTTTATTTTTGTGTATGGTGTAAAGAAGTGGTTATTTTATTTTATTTTATTTTATTTTGCATGTAGCTGTCCAGTTTCCCCAGCATCATTTGTTGAAGCGACTCTCTTAATCTCATTGCATATTCTTGTCTCCTTTGTCACAAATTAATTGATATAGTTTTAGGTCCATTTCTGGGTCTCTTCCATTGATTGATGTGTCTATTTTGGTACCAGGACCATACTCTTTTGATTACTACAACTTTGTACTTATATCTTGAAATCTTGCATACCTCTAGCTTTGTTCTTCTTTTTCAAGATTGCTTTGACTCTTTGGGGTCTTTTGTGGTTCTAAAAAAACTTTAGGATTATTTGTTCTAGTTCTGCAAAAAAAATGCCACTGGTAGTTTGAGGGAGATTATATTTAATCTGTAGACAGTTTCGGGCAGTATGGATATTTCAACAATATTAATTCTTCCAATCCATGGGCATGAAGGTATCTTTCCATTTTTGTCATCTTCAATTTCTTTCATCAATGTCTTATCGTTTTCTGAGTAAAGGTCTCTTGCTTCCTTGGTTAAGTTTATTCCTAGATATTTTATTCTTTTTGTTCCAATTGTATATGGAATAGTTTTCTTGACTTCTGTGATACTTCATTAGGAGTGTATAGAACCACAACTGATTTCTGTGTACTAATTTTGTATATTTCAGCATTGCTGAATTCATTTATTAGTTCTAATAGTTTTTTGTGTAAGTTTTTCTATGCAGACTATCCTGTCATCTGCAAATAGTGACAGTTTTATTTCTTCCTTACCAATCTGGATTTTTTTTTATATCTTTCTGTTTTCTACTTCCTATAGCTAAGACTTTCAGTACTATGTTGAAAAGACTGGCAAGAGTAGACATCCTTGTCTTGTTCCTGATCTGCAAGGAAGAGTTTTCTCTTTGAGAGAAACATCTTTGAGTATGATGTTAGCTATGGGTTTTTCAGATACGGTCTTTTTTATGTTGAGGTATGCTCCTCTTAAGTCCACGTTCTTGAGAGTTTTTTTGATGGAAGCTTTATTTCATTATGTTATCTTTATTTGCACAAGTGAGAAACTGATTTTCCTTTAGCATAGAAAATGAGACCCATTTATTTATCCTTACTTCCACATTCTCTTTTCCCTAAATATCCCTGACTAAGCAAAATTGTGACTTGTATGGTGATGTGGTAAAAAAAAAAAAAGCTGTATCTAAGTGAAATGAGTTAGATAAAGAAAACTACCATATGATCTCACTTATGTGTGGGATCTAATATTTTTTAAGATTTTATTTATTCAATTGACAGAGAGGGAGAACACAAGCGGGGGGCAACAGGCAGAGGGAGAAGCAATGTAGGGCTCGATCCCAGGACCCCGGGATCATGACCTGAGCAGAAGGCAGACCCTCAACTGATGAGCCACCTAGGCGCCCCTCTAAATTTTTTATAAAACAAAAATAAGCTCATAGATACAGAGAAAAAGTTGATGGTTACCAGAGGTGGGATTGTGGGGTGAGTGAAATGAATGAAGGAGGTCAAAGATACAAACTTCCAGTTATAAAACAATTAAGGAATTAGTATATAATGTATAACATGGTCAGTATAATTAACACTAAAGTACTGCATATTTGAAACTTACTAAGACAGTAGATTTTAAAAGTCCTCATCACAAGAAAATAAAATTTTGTAACTATCTTGGAGACAGATGATAACTAGACTTTTTGTGGTGCCCAATTTAAGTAGCTTAATTCTAATTTTAGAAACATATGAGCAACGTTAATTAAGTGTAAAATGGGCATTGTCCTATCTGTATTCTCCCTTTGTATCATATGGGTTTTTTTTAACACTTTCCTCACCTTCTACATATTCTATTCACAAAATTTGTTTCCTTATTCCTATTAATCTCCATAGTACAACTGAATGTGAATGCAAAAAGAAAAAAAATGAGGTTGCTTAGGTGGTAGACAGAGCCTGCTGATGCAATTGCACCCAACATGGCTTTCAGTTTGAAAGACACTGTGAATTTACTGATTAATTTCAGTTATTTCTGGACGTATAAGAACAAGAAAGATAACTTCTACACGAAATCTGAAAAAAATAGTATATATCAAGACTCAATATTTCTAAATAGTAACCCAATTAATCCAAGATCCAAACACTGTTAAGTCCTGCTTACAATATTCTGAATTACATTTTAGTTCTTCATCAATTGGATTTTAATATTAATTTTAAAAATAATAAATTTACTTACTCTCCATTTATTGTTCCCTCTCTGTTCCAAAATCGTATTTTATCCCATTTAAGAGCAACGATGGCAGTTAAAATAAGGATGGGTAGAAAAATGTAGAAAGTGATCAAGAGGCCATTTTTTTGAGGAGCAGCATATCGTTTTCTAAGTAAGCTTTCACCTTTAGCTGAAAACATGAAAGTACATTTTAAATTCATCAAAAATGATATTCAAAGCTTATTAGTTTAACTTGAAATGTAAAAATTTATGATTCAAATTATACAGCCATTGAAAAAATTTATGCTTTAAAAAGTTTTCAAAAAATAAACAAAATTTTTTTAAAATCTTAAAAATTAAAAATATTCCAATATTCTGTGACTATACCCCAAAGAACATTATATATTTGTCAACTCAATATATAATTAATATAAATTTATATTTAATCATTATATGTATATTAAATCTTTATGTGTTATATTCTATTTTTCTATTATATTGCCTTTTATGAACTGCTACTTAAAATATATTAAACTGATATTATTCTTTAATCAGTTTTTCATTTAAAAAATAGAGTAGGTTTAAAAGAGGGACTCTAGGGTGGGAGGAAGATGACAGAGGAGTAAGGGACCCGAGTTTCATCTGGTCCCTGGAATTCAACTAGTTAGCTATCAAATCATTCTGAACACCTGTAAAATCAACCAGAGATGTAAGAAAAGAATTGCTGCAATTCTACAAATAGAAAGGGAGCACTTTCTGCAGGTAGGAGGTGCAGAGAAGTAAATCCCAGGCATTATACTGGAAGATAAGCTGCAGGAGGTGGGAGCCTCAATCAGCTGGCTGCCAGAAAGTGATATAGCAGTGGTGTGCAAAATCAGAACTTTAACAAGTCTGCACCAGTGAGGGACATCCTTCCTGAAAGGTGCTCAGGTGGCAAAGCAGAACACAATCCTAAGTGGAACAGTATGGTCTCAGGATCCCTGGGTTCACAGAAAGAACAAGGGTTTTTGAGTGCAGCAGAGTTCCCTGCATCAGCACTGGAAGCTGGCTGCAATTAGCAAGCCCAGGCAGGAGTCGGCTTTCACGTCAGTGTTGCCATAAACCTTGAACTGCAGCATGATCAGGTGACTGCAATTCAAGCAGGGACATGGCAGGTAGCAGAACCATGGTGAGGCCCTCTCTGCACCACAGGAGCATGGAGGGTGCTCAGGTGGCATGGATCCTTTAGGCAAAGAGATCCCAAAAGTAAATTGAAGAGAAAGGAACAGAGACAATATACAGAAACAGTGACTTTACAAGTAATACGAATGGCCCTAAATTCATATCTTTCAACTTTACTCTGAATGTAAATGGGCTAAATGTTCCAATCCAAAGACATAGGGTATCAGATTAGATAAAAAATAGCAAGATCCATCAATATGGTGTCTAAAAGAGACTCATTTAGACTCAAAGACACCTCCAGATTGACAGTGAAGGGTTGGAGAACCATTTATTATGCTAATGGACATCAAAAGAAAGCTGGGGTGGTGATCCTTATATCAGAAAAATTATATTTTAAACCAAAGACTGAAATAAGAGATGAAGAGGGACACTATATCATACTTAAAGGTTTATCCAACAAGAAGATCTAACAACTGTAAATATTTATGACCCCTAACTTGGCAGCAGCCAATTATACAAACCAATTAATAACAAAATTAAAGAAACACATCAATAATAATAAAATAATATTAGGGGAATTTAACTCCCCACTCACAGCAAAAGACAGACCATCCAAGCAGAGATTAACAAGGAAACAAGGGTGTGGGATGACATACCAGAGCAGATGGACTTCACATATATATTCAGAGTATTCCATCCTAAAGCTACAGAATATACATTCTTCGCAAGTGCACATGGAACTTTCTCCAGAATAGACACAAACTATGTCTTTTCCAGACGCAAACTATCTCCAGACACAACTTTATCCAGACACAAACTTTGTCACAAACCATGTCTCAACCAGTACCAAAAGATTAGGATTATTCCTTGAATATTTTCAGACCACAAGTTTTGAAACTTGAACTCAATCACGAGAGGAAAGGTGGAAAGAACTCAAATACACTGTGTCTAAAGAGCATCCAAATAAAGAATGAATGGGTCAACCAGGAAGTTAAAGAAGAATTTTTAAAAATTCATGGAAACAAGTGAAAATGAAAACACAACTGTTCCAAACCTTGGGATGCAGCAAAGGCAGTCTTCAGAGGGAAGTATATAACAATGCAAGCCTTTCTCGAGGTCTCAAATACACAAGCTAACTTTCCACCTAATGTAGTTGGAGGAAGAGCAGCAAATAAAGCCCAAACTCAGCAGGAGAAGATAATTACTAAAGATTAGAGCAGAAATTCATGAACTAGAAACCAATAGAACAGTAGAACAGATCAATGAAACCAGGAGCTGGTTAATTGAAAGAACTAGTAAAATTGATAAACCCCTGGCCAGACTTATCAAAAAGAAAAGAGAAAGGACCCAAATAAGTAAAATCATAAGTAAAATGGGAGAGATCACAACCAACAACAAAGAAATACAAACAATTATAAGAATATATTATGAGCAACTATACGTCAACAAATTAGACAATCTGGAAGAGATGAATGCATTCCTAGAGATGTATGAACTACCAAAAATGAACCAGGAAGAAATACAAAACCTGAATAGACCCATAACCAGCAAGGAAATTGAAGCAGTAATCAAAAATCACAAAACACACACACACACACACACACACAACCCCCCCCACACAAAACAAAACAAAACAAAACAAAACAAAACAAAACAAAACAAAACAAAAAACAAAAAACAAAAGCCAAAACTAGAGTCCAGGGACAGAAGGCTTCCCAGGAATATTCTACCAAACATTTAAGGAAAAATGAATGCCTAGACTTCTAAAGCTGTTTCAAAAAATAGAAATGGAAGGAAAGCTTCTAAACTCTTTCTATGAGGCCGGCATTACTTTGATCCCAAAACAAGACAAAGGCCCCACCAAAAAGGAGAATTACAGATCAATATTCTTAATGAATATGGATGCAAAAATTTTCACTAAAATATTAGCCAATAGGATCCAACAGTACATTAAAAGGATTATTCACCATGACTAAGTGGAATTTATTCCTGGAATTCAAGGGTGGTCCAACAGCTGCAAATCAATCAACATAACACTCTACATTAATAAAAGAAAGGACAAGAACTATATGATCCTATCAATAGATGCAGAAAAAGCATTTGACAAATTACAGCATCCATTCTTGATTAAAAGTCTGCACAGTGTAGGTGGAGAAGGAATATATCATAATAGCCATATATGAAAAGCACACGGCAGGGGTGCCTGGGTGGCTCAGTCGTTAAGCGTCTGCCTTTGGCTCAGGGTGTGATCCCGGCATTCTGGGATCGAGCCCCACATCAGGCTCCTTCACTGGAAGCCTGCTTCTTCCTCTCCCACTCCCCCTGCTTGTGTTCCCTCTCTCACTGGCTGTCTCTATCTCTGTCAAATAAATAAATAAAATTAAAAAAAAAGGAAGAAAAGCACATGGCAAATAACATTCTCACAGAGAAAACTGAGAGCTTTTACCCTAAGGTCAGGAACACAACAGGGATGTCCACTCTCACCACTGTTGTTCAAAATAGTAATAGAAATGCTAGCCTCAGCAGACAGCAAAAAGGAATAAAAGGCATCAAATAAGCAAAGAAGAAATCAAACACTCAGTCTTCACAGCTGACATGATACTCTGTGTGAAAAAACCAAAAGGCTCCAACTGAAAATTGTTAGAACTCATACAGGAATTTGGCAAAGTGTCAAGATATAAAATCGATGCACAGAAATCAGTTGCATTTCTATACACAAACAATGAGACAGAAGAAAGAGAAGTTAAGGACTAGATGCCTTTTACAATTGTACCAAAAACCATAAGATAACTAGGAATAAACCTGACAAAAGAGGCAAAGGATCTGTACTCAGAAAACTTTAGAACACTCATGAAAGAAATTGAGGAAGACAAAAGAAATGGAAAAATATTTCATGCTCATGGATTGGTAAAACAAATAATTGTTGAAATGTCTATGCTACCTAGAGCAATCAACACATTCAGTGCAATCCTTATCAAAATACCATTAATATTTTTCTCAGAGAGGGAACAAATAATCTTAAAATTTGTATGGAAACAGAAAAGACCCCAAATAGCCAAAAAAAAAGTTGAAAAAGAAAACCACAGCTAGTGGCATCACAATTCCAGATTTCAGGCTATGTTAAAAAGCTGTAATCATCAAGACGGTATGAGTACTGGCACAAAAACAGACATATTGACCAATGGAACAGAATACAGAACCCAGAAATGGACCTTCAACTCTATTCTCAACTAATGTTTGACAAATCTGGAAAGACTATCCAATGGAAAAAAGACAGTCTCTGCAATAAATGGTGTTGGGAAAATTGGAAGGCCACATGCAGAAGAATGAAACTGGACCATTTCCTCACACCATACAGAAAAATAGACTCAACATGGAGGAAAGATGTAAATGTGAGACAGTAATCCATCAAAATCCTAGAAGAGAACACAGGCAGAAACCTCTTTGACCTTGGCTACAGAAACATCTGGGTAGACATGACTCCAAAGGCAAGGGAAACAAAGGCAAAAATGAGCCATTGGGACTTCATCGAGATAAAAAGCTTTTGCACAGCATAGGAAACATTCAGCAAAACCAAAAGACAACCGACAGAATGGGAGAAGAATTTTGTAATATTTTACCAGATAAATGGTTAGCATCCAAAATCTATCAAGAACTTGTCAAACTCAATACCCCAAAAGCATATAATCCAGTCAAGAAATGGGCAGAAGACATGAACAGACATTTCTCCAAAGAAGACATACAAGTGGCCAACATACACATGAAACAATGCTCAACATCACTCGACATCAGGGAAATGCAAATTAAAATCACAGTAAGATATTATCTCATGCCAATCAGAACAGCTTAAATTAACAAGTCAGGAAATAACAAATATTGATGAGGAAGGGGAGAATGTGGAACCCCCTTACACTGCTGGTGGGAATGCATGGTGGAATAGCTATTCTCAAAAACAGTATGGAGGTTCCTCAAAAAGTTAGAGCTACCCTATGACCCAGCAATTGCACTACCAGGTATATACCCCAAAGATACAAATGTAGAGATTTGAAGGGGTACCTGAACCCCAATGCTTATAGCCACAATGTCCACAATAGCCAAACTATGGAAAGAGCCCAGATGTCCATCTACAGATAAACGAATACAGAAGCTGTGATATATAAGTATATTATGGAATGGAATGGAATATTACTCAGCCATCAAAAAATGAAATCTTGCCATTTGCAAGATATATTATGAGTATATTATGGAATGGAATGGAATATTACTCAGCCATCAAAAAAATGAAATCTTGCCATTTGCAAAGACATGGATGGAACTATAGAACTATAGGTTATGATGGTAGGCAAAAGAAGCCAATCAGAGAAAGACAATTATATGGTTTCCCTCATATGTGGAATTCATGAAACAAAACAGAGAAGTATTGAAGAAGAAAGGAAAAATTTAAAAAGGCATAATCATAGAGGGAGACAAACCATAGGAGACCCTTAACCATAGGAAACAAACTGAGGGTTGCCGGAAGGGATAGAGGTGGGGGGATGGGGTAATAGAGTGATAGGCATTATGGAGGGCATGTGATGTAATAGGCACTGAGTGTTATATATAACAGATGAATCACTGAACTCACCTCTGAAACTAATAATACACTATGTGTTAATTGAATTTAAATTTAAAAAATAGAGTAAAAAGAAAAAATTATTAAAACTGATATAATAAAGGTTTTGCGTAACTGGCATTTTTATTTTTAAAATTTTTCGTTCTTTTTAAATTTTATTTTAATTTCCTTTTTATCAAAGTATATCTACAGTGCTACATTACTTTCAAGTGTACAACAATTCAACAATTCTATACGTTAATGCTCATCAAGTGTACTTTAATCTCCTTTGCCTATTTCACTCTTCAAAAACAATAATAGTAAACGGTTAAATTTCCGTAGTACCTGCATAAGGTGATATTGTTCTAATTTCGAGTATATTAATTAGAAAATAGATATTCCCCTAAGTGTTATGAAGGCATTATGGGAAATTGGGAAAATGAATGAAATCTCAATTCCATTAGTCAAAAGAAATATGCCAGATGACTAAAATACAATGAACTAAATTAAGAAATCAGAATTACCACCAAAACAACTATGAGGATATTAAATACAAATGAATTTAATGCCCCCAAAACAAAAATTCATTAACTTTAAATGCACACACAATCCAATTATAAGTGGTTTATCCAAAAAAAGTGACTCATGGTGTTTTATGAATTTAGAAGATTGGCAAATATATGCAAAAATATTGAAATTAAGCAAATATGTAGCAGGCTTAAGCTATGGTAGAACTCAATACTTTTAAAGTTCTCCTTCCTTGCCTCATCCATCAGAGAAGATCAACTGTCCATCAATTCAACTCAACTAAAAATTATATCATACTGGAAGTGGAGCTTCCTTATGTGCATAGTTACTCCAGAGGCTGATTTAAGAAATTGGACTCATCGTTACTGGATTAAATGAGCAATATCCATTTTTCTAAGGAAGTAAAATAAAGCTTCCACTTTGGTCAAGATAAAATGTTTTCATTAAATGCTGCCAAGCTAGTCCTGTATAATAAAATGATAAAATAGGACAAAACACACAAAGGAGGGGCGCCTGGGTGGCACAGCGGTTAAGCGTCTGCCTTCAGCTCAGGGCGTGATCCCGGCGTTATGGGATCGAGCCCCACATCAGGCTCCTCCGCTGTGAGCCTGCTTCTTCCTCTCCCACTCCCCCTGCTGTGTTACCTCTCTCGCTGGCTGTCTCTATCTCTGTCAAACAAATAAAATAAAAAAATCTTAAAAAAAAACACACACACAAAGGAAATGATTTCTGGAAGTCAATAGGAAATGCAAACTTTATCAGAAGGAAGGAAAACATGACATCGATTTTATGAAAATCCAATTCTACCTATAGACAATTTGCTCATCTCAACACAGAGAATTGGAGTTGAGGGCAAAGTACAGCATTTCCCCTGAACCCAGGAGGCAGAGGAAAGAATTTACAACAGTCAAAAATGTTAGACCCTGCAGGGCGTGGCATTGACAAGAAAGATACTCTATACATTAGAGACAGCAGAAGGGTTAAGAGGGAGCCTCCCAGGAGTTCTTGGCAAGAAAGATAAGATAGATGCATAGACTGATAGATTATATATACATATTATATAATATATATAAACACACACGCACACACACATATATGGCAGCCTAAAGCTAATTATACGTCTGATTACTGGGTTGAGAGTAGAAAGGAGATACCAGAGTTGGAGCAGTGCTGGAGAAAGAGCACCAAGGAGAGTTCGATTTCTTCACATGCTAACACATGTTGCCTATATTTTTTATTATGATGATTCTAATGAGTGTCAAGTTGTATTCATTGTGGTTTTGATTTTCATTTTCCTGGAATGTTCACCATCTTTTCATGGGCTTATGGTCATTTATATATCTTCTATGGAGATGTGTTTATTTAAGCCTTTTCCAAATTTATTTGGGTTGTCTTTTTACTATAAATTTGTGTTCTTTATATATTCTGAATAAAAATCCTATATGAGATACAAGATTTCCAAATACATTGTCCCATTTTGTAGTTGGTATTTCACTTCTTGTTGTATCATTTCCAGCATAGGAGTTTTTAATTTTGAGATTGCAGGAGATGGCAGCAGTGTGGGAGGAGCCTAGGCTTCCATTATCCCACAAACTCAACTAGATAACTATCAAATCATCGTAAATATTCCAGAAATCTATCTGAAGATAGATAGAACAAACTCCACAGCTAAAGGTAAAGAGGACCTGAATTTCATGAGTTCTTGCAGCCAGCAAGGCTTAAAGCCTATAGTTTTAATGATCAGCATGTTTAGCTCAGGGAGAGTCCAGATGCATTGGGTCTGCTCTTGGAGAGAAGGCAGGACAAACAGCCCACAGACATACAAAATGGAAACTTTGATCTGAAGAATGCCTGGGGCACACAGTGAGAAGGTTATTTGCTCATCTCTGAGCATGTTCCAGAGAGGCACCCTTAACAGATAGACCTTTCCGGGAACAAAGGGACTGGCAAGTGCCTTTTCCCTCCCCCATCCCTCAGCATAAAAACAAGGCCACTTGCAGAACCAGCACCAATACTTGCTACCTAACTGGTTTATAAAAAGCTCTACTTCCCTATGCTCCTGAAGAAATGCACTTCCCACTCATGCTTGCCTCAGTCCCAGCACAGTGGGCCTCTTTCCCCAGAATTCCAGCCCAAACCCCTGCCAACAGCTCTTCTTCTGATCCAGGATTTTTGCAAGACCTCAGTTCCATTAAGGGCAATGACAGGTCTCATTTCACAAGCCGACCAGAACATAACTAGTTAAAATTTGCCACATTCAGGGCAGAGACCAAACACTGCCTGCAATAGGCAAAGAGAGCTTCTGCAGATGATTGACCTAAAGGATAAAAGTGGTCAGCAGAGCACATGCAGCACACATTGGAGATACTCCTAGAAGTCCCAGGCCCTGAAGAACAGGGAGACACTAAATTGCAGGGCATTACAGGACCTCTTCTTCATAAAGCCCTTAAGTGCAAGAACAGGAGACCTAGCTGACATTCCTAACAGAGAAACAGGCACAGAGACTTAGACAACATGAGAGGACAGAGGAATTTGTGCCAGATGAAAGAACAGGACAATGCCATGGCTGAAGATCTAAGCAAAACAGATATAAGTAACATGCCTGAAGGAGAATTTAAAACAACAATCATAAGGATACTCACTGGACCTATGAAAAGAGTGGAGCATATCAGCGAGACCATTAAAAAAGAGATAAGAAATAACACAACAGAGATAAAAGTCTCAATAAATGAAATGAGAAACACGGTTGATAGAATGAACAGCAGGTTGGAACAAGTGAAGGAACAAATTAATGACCTAGAAGACAGTAATGGAAGTTTATTAAGTTGAAAAAAAAGTTAAAAAAAAGAATTATACAAAACTAGAATAGACGTTGAGAATTCAGTGACTTAGTGACTTCATCAAATGTAATAACATTCAGACTATAGGTGTGCCATAAGAAGAGAGAGAAAAATGGGCAGAGAATTTATTTTAAGAAATAATAGCTGTTGGGGCGCCTGGGTGGCACAGCGGTTGGGCGTCTGCCTTCGGCTCAGGGCGTGATCCCGGCGTTGTGGGATCGAGCCCCACATCAGGCTCTTCTGCTATGAGCCTGCTTCTTCCTCTCCCACTCCCCCTGCTTGTGTTCCCTGTCTCGCTGACTGTCTCTACCTCTGTCAAATAAATAAATAAAATCTTTAAAAAAAAAAAAAGAAAGAAATAATAGCTGAAAACTTCCCTAATCTGGAGAGGAAAACAGATATCCAGATCCAGGAGGTACGGAAAACCCCCAACAAAATCAACAAAAGTCGACCCACAACAAAGCATATTGTAATTAAAGTGATAAAACATACTGATTAAAAAAAATACTAGCAGTAGCAAGACAAAAGAAGAAAGCTACATACAAAGATATACCATAAGGCTATCAGCAGTATTTTCAGCCGAAGGTTTCCAAGCCAGAAAAGAGTAGGATGATATGTCAAAGTGCTGAACAGGAAAAACCTACAGCCAGGAATATTCTATCCAGCAAAGTTATCATTCAGAAATGAAGGAAAGACAAAGAGTTTCCCAGACAAACAAAAACAAAAGAAGTTCATGACCACTAAACAAGCCTTGCAAAAAGTATTAAAGGAGAATCTGGGTGGGGGAAAAAAAAAAACGACCAAAAATGACAATATGAAGGTAGGAAACAAAAAAGTAGTAAAAATGAATATTTCTATAAAAAAATCAGTCAAGGAGGGGCACCTGGGTGGCTCAGTTGGTTAAGCATCCAACTCTAGGTTTCAGCTCAGGTCATGATCTCAGAGTCATAAGATCGAGCCCCACATCAGGCTCTGCTCTCAGTGCAGAGTCTCCTTGGGATTCTCTCTCTGTCCTTCTGCCACTCCCCTGCTCTCTCTCTTTCTTTCTCTAAAATAAACAAATAAATCTTTAATGGAAATTGGTCAAAGAACTCACAAAATAAAGAATGTAAAATATGACACCATATACCTAAAACATGAGGATGAGAGGATTAAGAATGGGTTCAAACTTAAATGACCATGAACATAACATAGATTGCTATATGCAGAAGATGTTACATATAAACCTAATGGTAATGACAAATCAAAAACCATTACAACATACATAAAGAATAAAGAGAAAGAACTCTAAATATATACCTAAAGATAATCAGCAAACTATTAAAGACAGAAAGACAAGAAATCATCAGACAAAATCCTCAAAAACAAAGACAAAACAAGTAATAAAATGGCAATATCTATCAATAATAACTTTCGGTTTAAATGGACTAAATGCTCTAATCAAAAGATATAGGTGACAGAATGAATTAAAAAAAAAAGACCCATCTGTGTGCTGCCTACAAGAGATTCGTTTCAGACCTAAAGACACCTGCAGATTGAAAGTGAAGGATAGACAAACATTGAACATGCAAATGGATGTGAAAAGAAAGCTATGGTAGCAATACAATATATAGGACAAAATAAACATTAAAACAAAGACTATGTCAAGAGACAAAGAAGGACACTATTTCCCCACAAAGGGAACACTCCAACAAGAAGATATAGCAATTGGAATATTTATGAGCCCAACGTGGGAGCACCTAAATACATACAAAATTTAATAACAAACATAGAGGAGCTCATTGATAATGATACAATAATAGTAGGAGAATTTAGCATCCCATATACAGCAATGGACAGATCATCCAAATAGAAAATCAACAAGAAAATGACAACTTTAAATGAAACACTGGGACCAATGGACTTAATGGATATGTTCAGAACATTACATCCTAAAACAACAGAATACACATTCAAGTGCACCTGAGACATTCTCCAGAATAGATCATGTGTTAGGCTACAAAATGAGTCTCAACAAATTCAAAAAGATCAAAATCATACCATGAATCTTTTCTGACCACAACACTGTGAAACTAGAAATGAACCACAAGAAAACATCTGGAAAGATGACAAATAAACGGAGATTCAATAACATGTCACTAAACAATGAATGGGTCAACCAGAAATAAAACAAGATATCAAAAGTAAATAGAAACAAATGAATATGAAAACACGCCAGTTCAAAACTTTCAGACATAGCAAGAACTGTTCTAAGAGAGAAGTTTATAGCAATAAGGGCAAGAAAGAAGCAAGAAAAATATCAAATAAAGGGAGGAGTTCAGATGGCAGAGTAGTTGGAGGACTTTATGTTTGCCTCCTCCCTTGAACTCAGCTAGATAATTATCAAATCATTCTAAATACCCAGGAAACTGATCTGAGTACTGAGAGAACTAACTGCACAGCTAGAGGGAGAAAAGAGGTCCCATCATGGAAGTTAGGAGGTGCAGAGATGTGTTTTTGGGGAAAAAAGATTCATGGGTGCTGCAGAGCAGAGGAAGTCCTAATTGTGGAGAAGGTAGAGAGGGAAAGAGAGAGAGCAGCATGAAGGGAATTGCACAAGAAAAACACTTTCCTGAAACCATTGGGAAAAAAAGAAGGGTTGATTATCATGAATTTTTACAAGTCAATGGAGCCAAAAGTCTGAAGTTTCATTACCAGGGTGGAGCCTGGCCAGGGTAGCAGTGCTCCTGTGGAGAAGGAGGGCAGAGGCCTGTGAGCAGAGGGCTTGCTCTGAGGATCTCCTAGGTCACACTGGGAGACACCATTGGAGTGCATTTGGGAGAAGCAGCACAGCCTCTCAGGGGACAAGAAAGATGGCAGGCACCTTTGATCTGCCCTGTTCATTAGCATAGGGGCAGAGATGCCTGCTGAGGGCAGCTAACCAGGATGCCCACTTTTTGCTACACTTTACCAGAAAATTCGAGCACCTCCATGGTCATTTGACTGCTTTTCTGGGACAACCAGTATCAGCTGCAGCATGATGAAACCCTCCCCCAGAGGATCAGTGTGGGTCCTGCCACACCATGTCCTTAAATATGGAGTTCTGAAACCCAGCTGTGTGCCTGAGATAAAACCAGGAGCACTGGGCAGATGGCTGGGACACAGACAGGGTAAAGGCAGGGATCTGATGCAAGCCTGGGGCAAAAAGGGGAGATTGTTTGCTCTTCTGTGAGGGCTTCCTGAACAACAGCAGGCACAAACTCCCCTCTCCAGGAAAGAGAGTGGGAAGATGATATTTTTCACCCTTCCCATCAGCACAGAGGGACTTCAGCTAGCAGCACAGCACACACAGTGAAGGCTTGAGTTGCATGCACCAAGCCATGCCCCATTGTGCTCTTCAGGTGCCTTTTTTACTAGATAAAGTGTGATTGAGAGCCTGAGCAGTAGCGGCCCCTCCTGCGGAAGACAAACACAACCATCCACACACAGGTCCACAGGGTCTACTGATGCACCGGGTCTTCAGTTTCTTTCCTGACTAAAGGTCTGTTCAAATTTTCTTTTCTCTCCTGTTTTAGTTTTAGCAGTTTGTATGTTTCTAGGATTTATCCATTATGGATAAATTGGATATGGATGAAATATGGATATGAATAAAATTGAATATGGATAAAATGGAATTCCTCCATTTTGGTGTTTTTGTCTATGGTTCTGTCTTTCATATTTTAGGAAAGCCTGTGTCTGATTGTACGTATTTCTACTAGAGCTGAAGCTCTGTAGCAGTTTGAAAAGGCTGAAATAAATAAAATCATAAATGAGAGAAGAGAGATCACAATGACCATCACAGAAATGCAAACAATTATAAGAGAATATTATGGAAAATTCTATGCCAAGAAACTGGGCAATCTAGAAGAAATAATGGGTAAATTCCTAGAAAGATACAAACTGCTAAAACTAAAACAGAAAAAAGAAAATTTGAACAGATCCTTAGCCAGCAAATAAATTGAATCGGTAATCAAAAATCTTCCAACAAACCAAAGTCCAGGGCCAGATGGCTTCCAGGGGAATTCTACCAGACATTTAAAGAATTAATACCTATCATTCACAAACTGTTCCAAAAAATAGAAATGGCAGGAATATTTTCAAACTCATTCTACAAGGCCAGTGTTTCCTTGACTCCAAAACCAAAGACTCCGTTAAAAGGGAGAATTATAGGCCAATATCCCTGATGAACATGGATGCAAAGATTCTCAAGAAGGTACTAGCAAATCGAATTCAACAATACAATAAATTAATTATTCACCACAATAAAGTGGGATTTACTCTGAGCTGCAGGGGTGGTTCAGTATTTGCAAATCAACGAACATGAAATGCCACATTAATAAAAGAAAGGAAAAGAACCATATGATCCCCTGAATATATTCAGAAAAAGCATTTGACAAAGTACAGCATCCATTCTTGATAAAAACCCTCAACAAAATGGGGATAGATGGAACATATCTCAACATCATAAAGGCCAAAGACAAAAGACACACGGCTAATATTATCCTCAATGGGGAAAAACTGAAATCTTTTCCTCTATGGTCAAGGACAAGACAGGTATGTCCACTCTCATCATTCTTATTTAATATACTACTAGAAGTCTTAGACTCAGCAATCAGAGAACAAAAAGAAATAAAAGGCATTCAGATCACCCAGGAAGAAGTTAAACTTTCGCTATTTGCACACAACATGATACTCTATGTAGATAACTGAAAAGACTCCACCCAAAAATTGCTGAAACTGATACAGGAATTCAGCAAAAGTGCAGGATATAAAATCAACACACAGAAATCTGTTGCATTCCTATATACCAATAGTGAAGAATCAGATAGAGATCAAGGAACTGACCCATTTACAATCACACCAAAAACAATAACATACCTAGGAATAAACCTAACCAAAGGGGTGAGAGACCTATACTCTGAAAACTATAGAACACTGATGAAAGAAATTGAAGAGGATGCAAATGGAAAAGCATTCCATGCTCATGGGTTGCAATAACAACTATTGTTAAAATGTCTATTCTACCCAAGTCAATCTACACATTTAACACAGTCCCTATCAAAATACCAACAGGATTTTTCACAGAGGTAGAACAAACAATCCTAAAATTCGTATGGAACCCCAAAAGATCCCAAATAACCAAAGCAATCTTGAAAAAGAAAAGCAAACCTGGAGGCATCACAATTCCAGACTTCAAGTTATATTACAAAGCTGTAGTGAAGACAGTATGGTACTGGCACAAGAATAGATACATACATCAGTGGAAAAGAATAGAGAATCCAGAAATGGACCCACAACTCTGTTCAACAAGCAGGAAAGATTAACCCATGGAAAAAAGACAGTCTCTTCAACAAATGGTGTCAGGAGTACTGGACAGCAACATGCAGAAGAATGATAATGGACCACTTTCTGACACCATACCCCAAAATAAATTCAAAATAGATGAAGACCTAAAATGAAACTAAGGATACAATTGAATTACATCTTTGAGCTGCTGAAAGTAAAAATTCTCAATGCAGAATTCTACTTCCAGTGAAAATATGCTTCACAATTTGAGACATTTATAAAAACATTTTAAAGACAAAAGCTGAGAATAATTGGTCACCACAAGGTACATATATATATTATGTAATACATATTATATATATATATAATATAAAATATGAAGTATTATATATATATAAAGGAAGGTTTTCAGTGAGAAAGGAAATGACCCACATGGAAATTTGAATGTGCTGGAAGTGTTGAAAAGCCTTTGAAAAGCAGTAAATGGATGGGTAAATGGAAATATTTATATTAAAAAATCTTTAACATTCCATTGGCTATTTAAGGCACATGTAATAGTGTACTGTCACATTTATATAAATATATATACATAATTACAAAAGCACAAATGATGGAAAGACATTAATGGAATTATATTCTTATGAGATTTTTATATTATAAAATTTAGAAAACATGAATATGCTATAAAGAACATGAACAATGTTTGTGAATGTTCACGAAATAAATTTTAAAATGTTTCATACCATCTACTATACATATGCTATGGATATAGATTTTGTTACTTTTACCTTTCAATAGTGTGGTCATTTGAATGATGCAACTACACATCACAATATTTAACACATTACACATTTAGCACATTATGGTAGTTAACATCCTTGGAATATAAAGAGTATATAATAAAACTAACAGCTATTCTGTAATTTAACTGTATTTATCTATAAAACTCTGCTGTATAAACAGAAATGTTTGGGAACCATGGTTAAAATTAAAGGTAGGCCTATTAGCATGTTCACTTCTTGATTGGAACTAAAAGCATATACAAAATTGTGATTGACAGTATGATCTGGAACTTTACTGTTTAAAATACTTGCCACTGGCCACAAATGGCTACTTAAATTTAAATTAAATGAAGTAAAAAATTTTAGTTCTTTAGTTGCACTACCGACATGTCATGTGCTCAACAGCCACATAGTCAGTGGGCACTATTACTGTAAGTACAGAAAGCTCTGCTGAAGCACAGTGATCTAGATACTAACACTCTGGATACCAAAACCCATCATCATAACTTCCTCCTGGTGATAATGGTGCTGGTTCACAAATTGGAGGAGAATATCCAACATCACAGTGACAATTAAGCAAATTATTGCAAACCTAAAACCAAAACCAAACAAAAAATTATAAACATTTTTGGTACAATGCAAAAATTAAATGCATTATTTGTGACTGTTAGTCAATTTAAGTTATTTAAAAATGATCACTTCATACATTATAGTTTTTATTTTAATGTGGAAATTAATTTTTACAATAAAATGTAATATAATAAATGTCTTTGCAATATCTTTTCAATGTCATAGATATTTCCTCTTTGCCTCTTCTATTTTTAAATAACAATAAATAACACTCTGATACAATGAAAATGTCTTATTCTACAAAGGCATAGAAATTATGAAGCTAGAAATTATGAAATAATGGGAGTTGACATATATTATGAATTGTGCTAGATTTTTAAAAAATACCTGTGGTAAGAGCCAACTTTTACAAAAAATTGGGGTGAAAAACATAAAGGAAAAAACTTGCTTAACCAACACAGATAACAATATGTATTTTGCTAGAAATGGAAAGGCCAGAAAATATCTATTAATGTGGATCAGGTGGATGAATCAGAATGGTCAAAAGCAGAAGAGAGAATCTAGAAATAGATTCATGCAGAAATTAAATTTAAACTAAGTAAGAAAGGAAAGAAACAGAAAGGAAACTGTTAATGATAGGACATGTAAGTGATTTGGGAGAAAATTTTGATACAAATCATGCAGGAAGGTCAATGTTTTCCTACATTGCTATATAAAATGTGAAGCAACAATATGGCAGGAGACGCAAGTCACAAAGTTAAAGCCAAATGCAGACTTGGAAAAATCTACAAAATTTCTATACCCTGGTAGATAATTTCACAACGGTAAATATGAGGATCCATACATGCTTAAGACCTGTATCTTTATTTCTTACCTAATGCAAATTAACAATAGGTTTAGCATGTGAGAAGAGATTTTAAAAACTGAGAAGATAGTCTGGCTAGAAGTTGAGAAAATGCACATTTTCATTCATGACAGGTGAGAGCAAAAGCTGGTATAACATTTTTAAAAAGCATAATATTTCTGAAAATTTAAATGGTGCATAAATTTGACCCATCAGATTTCATTGCTAATAATTTAAGAAACCAGATAATTGTGCAAGGGTGAATGTACAACAATGTCCATTGCACCATTATTTACATTAATTAAGTAAAAATTTGACATTATCTAAAAGCCCATTGGTAAGTGAGTTTTCCAATATAGTATTGAAGAAACATACATAGAAATAAATTGAAGCTATTAAAGGACAAAAGAGATCTGAGTGGAGAAGAAAGTCTTCTCTCACAAAATATTAGATTATAAGTAATATGTGTAATATAAATATATTAATTCTGTGTGTTTAAACATATCAGTACGCATACAATCAATTATAAGCAAAATTTATATAAGCATGTATAAATATACATTTGTAATGTTCAATAAAACCATTTCCAAAATTCATACTGGAGTGTGTGCATACTGCACTTTAGTACAAAGTTCAAAGTTTATTAACTCATGAGGTCTGTAATAATCTGAGCACATAAATCATATGCATACGTATATGTAATGGAATCCACTTTCCTTATTTAACTGTAAGTTTCTAAATGAAATTTCCACATCAAATAATTCTGAACTTTATTACTATCCTGGAAAAAGTTCCGACATGGATTTTAAATGCTATACGTAAAAATAAAGGAAAAATTACATACCCCATGTCCACTACAATTTCTTTCTGATTGACAATTGGGTCTATTGGGGTAGCTACTGGCTTCTTGGCAGACTCCACGATAACAATACTAAAATGTTAAAACAAGCAACAACAAAAATTTTAAAGTGAAGAGTTGAGCAATTGTACTTGGTACAAAAATCAGATGCACAAGATAGATACAGATACAACACACACACCCAACACACACACACACACACACACACACACACACACTCACACACACGCACACCAGATGAATCTGGATTTCATGACAATTACTACTTCTAATAAAAGACATTGGGAGTCCAAATGGCATGTTATTACACTACCACATATAAAATTCTGAGAATGAGATACTATTTTTTCCCCATGAGGGAGCACAGCTGTGAGTTACTGATACTTATTGGCATAAGAACAAATAAAGCTTAACTTTTACTGACCATTTGTATTGAGCTAGGATCTGTCTCTGCATTTTCTATGCACTTTTATAATGTATGCTCAGATTGGCCCTGTGAATAAGATGTTTTTATCCTCATTTTATATTTGATAAAAATAAATGTACTCTTTTTAGGTCATGCATGAGTTACTGACAGGCCCAACATTCAGTGCAAGAACCACTTTAGTCTCAGAGCCACATATTTATTGATCAATGCTAAATATCAGTGTTCCTGTCATTTTTATATTTATTTCCAACATTAACGACAGTGTCTCTTATCTTTCACATTAGCAGTGTGACCCAGTGCAAGTTATTTAATCCCAGCAATTTGTTAGACATAAAAGGATAAAAGCAATGTTTGGCACATAGTAAATGCTCACTAATACAAGATACTGATTAACTATTTGTTTATTTCCTTCTTTTTCATGTAGACTTTAAGTGCTTATTCCTCTATCCAAATTTTAGTTTAATCTGAATATCTTTGGGGTATTTTCTAAGATTATCTGCTGGTTTTTCTCAGGTTATCTGATAGAGTATCCACTATATGATAAACAGTCTCAAAAATTATTTTCTATTACCATTAACCTATTATCATCATAAAGGACAGAATATCAGCTTGTTCATTAACTGAAAGGGCTCTGATGAAGCCAGCAAGAATAAAGAATGTTGGACAAGCCAGCATTACCTGTTCACAAAACCATCTTCATTCTAGTTCTCCTTAAACATTATCACGAGGCAATAATAAACTAGTCATATTTCACTGGGTTGTCTTTAGGGAAAAAACAATCCAGGGAAAGTTAAGACCCATGCTTCTCTTACAACTTCCTTCAAGTAAACAGTTTCTAGCTGGTTCCTTTCTAATGACAGCAAAAGCAAGAGACACTATAAAAGTACTTAGAATGGGGCAATGGTTGGGGTGATGTTTTGAATATAAGCTAATCTAGGAGACTTCCTTCTTTGAACAAGAGACACAAATAGTGTCCCAGAAGCAGTCACAACATGGTTCAAAGAAAAGGAAAAACAACAACAACAGCATAAGTAAAGACATATTTCCTAAAGAGAAATGCCTGGATTATATAAGCATATTTTCTTATAGTCCCAGGTATGAGTAAGAAAAAGGCAGTTAATTTTATATATTTATTCAATGATTAGTTTATCTAACTTTTGACAATTACCTGCCCAAACATACTGCTCTTCAAGTTTAAAATGAATGTGCTGAGGTGTGTTTATTTTCCCTACCCTACCTTTGTGAGCTAGAAATCACTTCGATAAAATATTCTCCTAACTCTTACAAATGAAAAATAGATTATAAATAAAAAAAAGCTTTCTATCACATCCAATCTTAAAAAAACTTGCATTGTTGAAATAATGCTTATCTAACCATGCAATTTACTTTTTGCTCAGTATATCACAGTATTAAATACATACATTTCATTTAGAATTTTGTTACCATTAATACGAGACATACTTTCCATATTAATAAATAAGATATAAAGCCTCCCCTCTCTCCCTCTTTCTCTTCTTATTTATCAAGATAATTTTTACAAAGGACCCACATTTAATGACAATGAGGTAAAGAAGTCTTTCCTTTCCAACCACTCTGAAATCAAATGAACAATGAGAATAACAAATGAAAATATAGTATATCTTTGATGAATTTTTTAAATAACCACAGAAGAATTCAAATTCAAATTCACACGCATGGCACTCACAATAGCTCTCCTCTTCCTCATTAATGTGAGTAAAGGAGAATCAGAACAAGGCAATTAGAAGATGAGAGATTTAAGAACTTCCTGGGATTTCAAAATAAAATGAAGGCCACTGATGGATAAAATGAAGCTAGGAAGCAACCTCATCAAATACAATGGTAAAGGAGAGAGCCTGGTTGATCAGCCTCACAATGCTCTGGGGGATCTGCAGCCTCAGGGTAATAAGGAAAAGCAGAGGAGGAAGAGCCAAAAGGGCAGGTTGGGCAGGGAGGCTAAAATGTGGAATTATCCATGGAAGTGTCCGCAAAACCACAGAAGTAGGTCAGCTCTCATATTCACTACTGACCTCTCCTTTCTCTCAATTATAAAATGAAGTCAACACAACACTTTTATCCCCAGGGAGAAAATTTAGAAAGGTATTTTGTTTCCTAAAGCAATTGAATTAATGATGACTGTAGAATTTGGGATTTTCAAGTGGTCAGTCTATCCTCTAGGAGAGTCACTATCCAGTTAAACTATTGAAAGTACCACGGCCTAAATGGCTAGTTCCCAAGTGAAGACTGTCATTTGACAAATCCTTGTCACCTGGGAAAGGCTGTCAGGTTGTTGTTGTTATTTTTTTAATTAAAAATAATGTGGGAGTAAAAATCATGCCAACTTAAAGCTCCTACTGAACCAAGTAGGAAAAGTCAGTCTCCCTCCCTCCTTTTCTTCCCTTCCCTTCCTCTTCCCTTCCCTTCCCTTCCCTTCCCTTCCCTTCCCTTCCCTTCCCTTTCCTTCCCTTCCCTTCCCTTCCCTTCCCTTCCCTTTCTTTCCTTTTCTTCCTCTCTCACTCCTTTCTTTGTTCTCCCTCCATGGGGACATTGGCCAGTTGGGCATAGGCTAATGATCAGACTTTCCCAGGCAGAGAATCCCTGGAGAAATGATCTCTAAAGCTTGTAGTGGTCATATAGGGTAGTGAGACAAACCAGCATGACAATCCGCTGTGGCATTTTTATGCGAGTCCTCATATGCTTTTATTTCAACTGTTGTCTTTATAATTGTATTTTCCCTGTAGGTAAGATGCTGTTTCACTCTCACTAGTTTTTTAATTTTTGTTAATTTAATTATGCTGTATCCTACTGTGAATTTTAATGGGTTCATCCTATATGATATTTTTTTAATTTTCGTTAAAAAATATCCTATATGATATTTTAATTTTTGTTAATTTAATTATGCTGTATCCTACTGTGAATTTTACTGGGTTCATCCTATATGATATTCTTTCAGCTTCTCGCATTTTTAGGCTTATGCCTTTTGGCAAATCTGAAAACTTTCAAGGCGTTATTACCTCAAATACTTTTCCATTCTTAAACTCTTTCTCCTATCCTTCTAGAATGACAATGTCATGGATATTATTTTGTTATAATCTCACAGGTCTCTTAGGCTCTATTCATTGATTTTTGGTCTACTTTCTGTTATTCAGATTGGGTATTTTCTATGGTTCTATCCTCAGCTTTACTGATTCTTTACCCTGTCCGCTCCATTCTGCTCCTGAGCCTATCACTTAGTTTTCTATATTATTATATTTTTTTTTCTAAAATTTCTACTTGGTTCTTTTTTATGTCTTCTCTCTGTATGCTGAGAGTTTATGTTGTTTCTTTCTCTTTTTAAATTTAAATTCAATTAGGCAACACATGGTACATTTCAGATGTACTTTCTGTTGTTTCATTAGTGGTTTCAAGCACATTTGTAATTGTTCTTAAAAGAATGTAAAGCAGCCATCCTTAGCATATTTTAAGTATATGGGTATCATCCTGGTGTTATCTTGGTGTCAGTGTTTTGTTTTGTTCTATTTCAAGTTGAGGTTTTCCTGGTTCTTGGTATGAAGAGTGGTTTTTGAATGAAACTAGATATTTTGAGTTTTATGTTAGGAGATTCTGAATCCAGTTTAAATCTGTTTTAACAGTTTCTGTTAGAGCTCTAGAGGGAAGACAAGGGACATTGCCTCATTATTGCCAGGTAAGGTTGGAAGTATAGATTTCACGAATACTTGAGATGAGAAGGCCTCCTAAATTACTGCAAGGGTCAAGGAAGGACAGACACCATTGGGCTCTGCTCATACCACCCTGTGAGAGAGAAGGTATGCCCACAATTTTTTCTATGTTGTTTGAAGTAGAACAGTTATTATTTAAAAGTGTACTGTTTGCTAGACTGCTTCTTTTGCTAAGAAGTCAGGATTTCCTTGATGACTTCTTTTTGTCTGTTCCATTTGGCATTTCTGAGTTGCTAGCTTTTCTGACACACAGCTTGGGATACATGAAGCAAAAAGAAAAGGGAACTCATTGCTATGTTGTTCCTTGGGTTCTGTAGTCCCTGCCTGGTCTTTCTCTCTTCAGCTTTCAGAGTCTTCTTATGTTTGCTTTACATTAAAATTTTTTTTTAACTGTACATAGTGGAAAAGTATGTCTGGTGCATCTTTCTGGAACCACAAATCTCTATCTAGTCATTTTTAATCATCACATAATACATTTATCAATATTCTCCTTTATATGTAACTCATTTTGTAGTGTTTAAGAAATCTTTGAGTGTACCAGACACTAAATTTTCTTTGAGCTCTTCATTAAAACATTTTGATCTGCAATTCTTCTGAAATGATACTTTCTATTTTAGTCTAGAGGTCAATTGATCTATCCTGATGGCAATGTTGCAATGGTTTAATTACTTCAACTTTACAATAAGGGTTGATATATAGTAGTATGAATTTCCAGTTTCCATTTTCTTCTTTAAAATTACATTGACCATGGGGTGCCTGGGTTCCCTAGTTGGTGTGTCTGCCTTTGGCTCAGGTCATGATCTCAGGGTCCTGAGATCCAGCCCTGCATCTGGTTCCATGCTTAACGGGGAGTCTGCTTTTTCCTTTCCCTCTATCTCCATACCTCTGCCCCCCCCCCAGGCTCTCTTTCTCTCTCTCTCTCAAATAGATAAATAAAATCTTTTAAAAATGTTAAAAATTACATTGACTATATTTTATTTCTGCCCTTTGAATTTTCAAGTAAATCTTTGGGTCAATTTTTCTGTCTCCACCAGCAAGACATCCTCACTCCACCAAAAATAAAAATAAATAAATAAAACAAAAACCTGCTGGGAGTTTGATTCCTTATGGTATCAATTCATCAACTGATTTTGAGAACACTGACATCATAGCAACATTAAGTCTTCCAAGAAATGAGGGTGGTTTATCGCTCTCTTTATGTAGATCCCTGTTTAGTAATGCTTTGCACTACTTGCAGTTGTCAGTGTAGAAGTTGTCTTGCATTTCTTTTATTTAGTCTTCCTAGGTTATAAATGCTTTTAAATGTTATCGATGCCACAATATCATGCTAGGACTCCTTCTAAAAACTTCATTTTTACCTACTTCCAAAGCTGGAATTTCAAAGACACAAAGTCACAGTGCTGCTACAATCTGGGCTTGGGAAGGACCAGCAAGGCAACTTAAGCCAAAAAACACAATCTACATCTTAGTAAAAAGCGCAATCCGCAAAATTTCCATGTGCAATCCAAACCATAGGTTTGATTTCTCACTCACTATATCGGAAATATATGGCCACATCATTAAAAATTATTCACAAATGTCGCTGTACACAGAAATGTAGTGTTCTGTTATTCATCTGACCAACCTACAGTTGGCATTTAATGTGTCTTTGTTTTATTCTCTATTGTAAGTCACTTCATAATTGGTCTATATAGATTTATATTTCCTAATATTTAAAAATTAATTTATTATTACATTAGAAATGCATTAAAAAGTATGTCAGCATATTAACTCTTTACACATTTTTTTTCTTAAGTAGGCTCCATGTCAAGGACAGAGCTAGAACTGATGACCCTGGGATCAAAACCCAAGCTGAGATCATGACTCATATGCCTAACTGAGTGACCCAGCCAGACACCACACTCTACACATTTATAAATCACTTTCCAGAAAGCTAATTTATACTTGTTTTAGGATGATAATAAGTTATCCTTCTCACCATGAAATATTATTTTCAGTGCCCAAATAACACAAAAATAATGGTTGGAAATTCATTTGCTTTGTATTTATTTAATAACAAGTTAGGTGGAACATTTTCATATTCCTTTGTCATATGTTCAATTTCATGAGATTTTTTGCACTGATATATATTGGGGTGTGTTTGTGCAAATGCACATATACATAATTTACACATATACTGTTAGATATATATGTATATATAAAAATATTATGATATATGTTATGTAGTGTTTTCTTTGACACCAGCTGGGTGTCCAACAATTCCAAGTGACTCAATTATGACACTATTTGGAGTTAAAATCACATTCCACAACTTAAAAACTCGGTGCCACAAGACTCACTCCATTTCAGATACCAGATGCAAATCCCAGAACACATGTACTTGTGACCATCTGGCTATAAATTGGAGGTTCCCATGGCCCCCTGCTCAGGTTTGATAATTTGCTTATTTGGCTCACAGGACTCAGGAAACAATTTTACTTATGTTTACCAGTTTATTATAAAGCATACAACTCATCAAGAGCTAAATGGAAGAAATGCATATATTGGGTGTCAGAGGGCAAAGGAAGATGTCATAGTGTCCAGGACATCTGTAAACATCTCATCATTGCAGGAAGTTGATTTGTTCACCAACTTAGAAAGTCTCTGAATCTCAATGTTCAAAAGTTTTTTTATCAAGTTCAATCTCCAGCCACACCACTTTTCCTACTTAGAGGTCTGTAAGTGCAGATAAAATTTCAATTCTCTAATCATTTGGTCTTTTTGATAACCAGCCTCACCCTAAAGCAATCTAGAGGTTCCACCCTAAGTCACCTCATTAGCATAAACTCAGGTTTGGTTGGAAGCAGACAAATAAGAAAAACATTCCTATCACACAGGAAGTTCCAAGGAGATTTAGATGCTCTATGCCAGAAACCAGGGACGCAGACCAAATTATATGTATTTTATTTTATATTATTTTATTATTTTATTTTAGTTTAGTTATGTTAGTCACCATACAGCAAAACCTGCCCTCCTTACTACCCATCATGGGACTAACCCATCCCCCCACCTGCCTCCTCCCTGAAAACCTCAATTGGTTTCCCAGAGTCCATAGTATCTCATGGTTCATCTCACCCTTTAATTCCCCCGTTCATTTTTCCTTTCCTCTCCTAACATCCTCCATGCTATTCCTTATGTTCCACATATAAGTGAAATCATATGGTAATTGTCATTCTCTGATTGATTTATTTCACCCAGCATAACACCCTCCAGTTCCATCCATGTTGACGCAAACGGTGGGTATTCATCCTTTCTGATGGCTGAGTAAAATTCCACTGAATATATGGACCACATCTTCTTTATCCATTCGTCTGTTGAAGGGCATCTCGGCTCCTTCCACAGCTTGGCTATTGTGGACAATGCTGGTATGAATATTGGGGTGCATGTGCCCCTTCTTTTCACTACATCTGTATCTTTGGGGTTCATATCCATTAGTGCAATTGCTGGGTCATAGGGTAGCTCTATTTTTAACTTTCTGAGGAACCTCCATACTGTTTTCCAAAGTTTTTGTACCAACTTGCATTCCCACTGACAGTGTAATAGGGTTCTCATCTCTCCACATCCTCTCCAACATTTGTTGTTTCCTGCCTTGCCAATTTTTGCCATTCTAACAGGTGTAAGGTGGTATCTCAATGTGGTTTTGATTTAAATTTCCCTGATAGCTAATGATGTTGAACATTTTTTTGTGTGTCTTTTAGCCATTTGTATGTCTTCTTTGGAGACGTGTCTGTTCATGTCTTCTGCCCATTTTTTGACTGGATTGTTTTTTGGGTGTTGAGTTTGAGAAGTTCTTTATAGATCTTGGATAGCAGCCCTTTAAATGTAGTGTCATTTGCAAATATCTTCTCCCATTCTGTGGGTTGCCTCTTTGTTTTGTTGACTGTTACCTTCACTGTGCAGAAGCTTTTTATCTTGATGAAGTCCCATAAGTTCATTTTTGTTTTTGTTTCCCTTGCCTTTGGAGACATGACTTGAAAGAAGTTACTGTGGCCGATGTCGAAGAGGTTAGTGTATATGTTCTCCTCTAGGATTTTGATGGATTCCTCTCTCACCTTGACTCTTTCATATATTTAGAGTTTATCTTTGTGTATGGTTTAAGAGAATAGTCGAGTTTCATTCCTCTGTATATACCTCTCCAATTATCCCAGCACAATTTACTGAAGAGACTGTCCTTTTTCCATTGGATATTTTTTCCTGCTTTGTCAAAGATTAGTTGACTGTAGACTTGAGAGTCCAATTCTGGGCTCTCTGTTCTGTTCTATTGATCTATGTGTCTGGGTTTTTTTTGTTTGTTTGTTTGTTTTTTTGTCAGTACCATGTTGTTTTGGTGATCACAGCTTTGTAATATACTTTGAATTCAGGCAATGTGATGCCCCAGCTTTGTTTTTCTTTTTCAACATTTCCTTGGTGATTCAGGGTCTTCTCTGGTTCCATACAAATATTAGAATAGTTTGTTCCAGAACGTTGAAAAATGCCATTGGTATTTTGATTAGGATGGCATTGAAAGTATAGATCTCTCTGGGCAGTACAGACATTTTAACAAAGTTTATTCTTCTGATCCATGAGCAAGGAATGCTTTTCCATTTTTTTGTGTCTTCTTATATTTCTTTCATAAGTTTTCTGTAGTTTCTAGAGAATAGGTCCTTTACCTCTTTGGTTAGGTTTATTCCAAGGTATCTTATGCTATTTGGTGCTATTTTAATGGAATCAACTCCCTAATTTCTTTTTCTGTAGTTACATTGTTAGTGTATAGGAAAGGAACTGATTCCTGTGCATTGATTTTCTATCCGGCCACATTACTGAATTGCTATATGAGTTCTAGTAATTTGGGGGTGGAGTCTTTGGGGTTATCCACATAAAGTATCATGTCATCTGTGAAGAGAGAGTTTTTGACTTCTTGTTTGCCACTGTGAATACATTTTATTTCTTTTTGTTGTCTGATTGCTGAGGCTAGGACTCCTAGTATGATGCTGAACATTAGTGGTGAGAGTGGGCATCCTTGTCATGTTCCTGATCTTAAGGGAAAGGCTTTCAGCTTTTCCCCATTGAGAATGACATTCGCTGTGGTCTTTGCATAGATGGTTTTTATGAAATTGAGGAATGTTCCCTCTATGCCTACACTCTGAAGAGTTTTAACAAGGAAAGGATGCTGTATTTTGTCAAAGGCTTTTTCTGCATCCATTGAGACATCCATATGGTTCTTGTCTCTTTTCTTATTAATGTGTTCTCTCGCTCTGATTGAATAGAGAATGTTGAACCACACTTGCATACCAGGGATAAATCCCACCTGGTTATGATGGATAATCCATTTAATATAATGTTGAATCCTGTTAGCTGGGATCTTGAGTATTTTGGGGTCCATATTCATGAGGGAAATTGGTCTGTAATTCTACTTTTTGGTGGGGTCTTTGCCTGGTTTGGGAATCAAGGTAATGCTGGCCTCATAGAATGAGATTGGAAGTTTTCCTTCTGTTTCTATTTTTTGAATAGCTTCCGGAGAATAGGTATTATTTCTTCATTGAATGTTTAGTAGAATTCCCCAGGGAATCCATCAGGCCCTGGACTCGTTTTTTGGGAGGTTTTTGATGACTGCTTTAATTTCATTACTGGTTATCGGTCTATTTGGATTGCCCATTTCTTCCTGTTTCAGTCTTGGTAGTTTATAGGTTTCCAGGAAGGCCTCCATTTCTTCCAGGTTGCTTAATTTACTGGCATATAGTTGTTGATAATAATTTCTAATAATTGTTTCTATTTCCTTGGTGTTAGTTGTGATCTCTCCCATTTCATTCATACTTTTATTAATTTGTGTCTTTATTTATTTATTTATTTATTTATTGGATAAGTCTGGCCAGTGGTTTATTGCTCTTATTAATCCTTTCAAACAATCAGCTTCTAGTTTCATTGATCTGTTCTCCTATTCTTCTGTTCTCTATTTCATTGATTTCTGCTCTAATATTTATTATTTTTCTTCCCTGCTTCGTTTAGGCTTTATTTGCTGTTCTTTCACCAGCTCCATTAGGTATAAGTTTAGTTTGTGTATTCAGGATTTTTCTATTTTTTGAGTGAGGCTTGGATGGCTATGTATTTCCCCCTTAGGACTGCCTATGCATTATCCCATAGGTTTTGGACCAATGTGTTTTCAATCTCATTGTTTTCCATTAATTGTTTAAGTTCTCTTTAAGTTCCTGGTTGACCCAAACGTTCTTAAGCAGGATGGTCTTTCGCTTCCAAGTGTTTGAATTTCTTTTTTTTTTTCTTTTTTTTTTTTAATTTTATTTTATTATATTATGTTAATCACCATACAGTACATCCCCAGATTCCGATGAAGTTTGATGCTTCATTAGTTGCGTATAACACCCAGTGCACCATGCAATACGTGCCCTCCTTACTACCCATCACCAGTCTATCCCCTTCCCCCACCCCCTCCCCTCTGAAGTCTTCAGTTTGTTTCTCATAGTCCATAGTCTCTCATGTTTCATTCCCCCTTCTGATTACCCCCCTTTTCTTTATCCCTTTCTTCCCCTACCGATCCTCCTAGTTCTTATGTTCCATAGATGAGAGAAATCATATGATAATTGTCTTTCTCTGCTTGACTTATTTCACTTAGCATTATCTCCTCCAGTGCCGTCCATGTTGCAGCAAATGTTGAGAATTCGTTCTTTCTGATAGCTGAGTAATATTCCATTGTATATATGGACCACAGCTTCTTAATCCAGTCATCTGTTGAAGGGCATCTCGGCTCCTTCCATGATTTGGCTATTGTGGACAATGCAGCTATGAACATTGGGGTGCATATGGCCCTTCTCTTTACTACGTCTGTATCTTTGGGGTAAACACCCAGTAGTGCAATGGCTGGGTCATAGGGTAGTTCAATTTTTAACTTTTTAAGGGACCTCCACACTGTTTTCCAGAGTGGCTGTACCAACTTGCATTCCCACCAACAATGTAGGAGGGATCCCCTTTCTCCACATCCTCTCCAACAATTGTTGTTTCTTGCCTTGTCTATCTTTGCCATTCTAACTGGCGTAAGGTGGTATCTCAGTGTGGTTTTGATTTGAATTTCCCTGATGGCTAATGATTTTGAACATTTTTTCATGTGTCTGTTAGCCATTTGTATGTCTTCATTGGAAAAGTGTCTGTTCATATCTTCTGCCCATTTTATGATTTGTTTATTTGTTTCTCGTGTATTGAGTTTGAGAAGTTCTTTGTAGATCTTGGATACCAGTCCTTTATCTGTGGTGTCCTTTGCAAATATATTCTCCCATTCCGTGGGCTGTCTCTTAGTTTTTTTGACTGTTTCCTTGGCTGTGCAGAAGCTCTTTATCCTGATAAAGTCCCATAAGTTCATTTTATCTTTTATTTCTCTTGCCTTTGGAGATGTGTCGTGAAAAAGGTTGCTCTGGCCGATGTCATAGAAGTTGTTGCCTATGTTCTCCTCTAGAATTTTGATGGATTCCTGTCTCACATTGAGGTCTTTCATCCATTTGGAGTTTATTTTTGTGTATGGTGTGAGAGAGTGGTCAAGTTTCATTCTTTTGCATGTAGCTGTCCAATTTTCCCAGCACCATTTATTGAAGAGACTGTCTTTTTTCCACCGGATGTTTTTTCCTGCTTTATCAAAGATTAGTTGCCCAAAGAGCCGAGGGTCCATTTCTGGGTTCTCTATTCTGTTCCATTGGTCGATGTGTCTGTTTTTGTGCCAGTACCATGCTGTCTTTGTGATCACAGCTTTGTAGTACAGCTCGAAATCCGGCATTGTGATGCCCCCAGCTTTGTTTTTCCTTTTCAACAGTTCCTTGGAGATTCGGGGCCTTTTCTGGTTCCATACAAATTTAAGGACTATTTGTTCCAGTTCTTTGAAAAATGTCCTCGGTATTTTGATCGGGATAGCATTGAAAGTGTAGATTGCTCTGGGTAGCATGGACATTTTAACTATGTTAATTCTTCCAATCCATGAGCATTGAATTTCTTCCAAATTTTTTCTTGTGAATGAGTTGTGATTGAGTTCCAGTTTTAAAGCACTGTGTTCTAAGATTACGCAGGGAATAATCTCAGTCTTTTGGTATCAGTTGCGACCTGATTTGTGACCCAGTATGTGGTCTATTCTGGAGAAAGTTCCATGTGCCTTCGAGAAGAATGAGTATTCTGTTGTTTTAGGGTGGAATATTCTGTATATATCTGTGCGATCCATTGGTCCAGGGTGTAATTCAAAGCCCTTGTTTCTTTGTTGATTTTATGCTCAGATGATCTGTCTATTGCTGAGAGTGAAGCATTGAGATCCCCCACCATTAACGTATTATTATCAATATGTTTCTTTATTCTGGTTAACAGATGGCTTATGTAGTTGGCTGCTCCCTTGTTGGGACCATAGATATTTACAATTGTTAGATACTCTTGTTGGATACACCCTTTAAGAATGGTATAGTGTCCTTCTGTATCTCTAACTACAATCTTCAGCTTAAAGTCTAATTTATCTATGATGAGAATTGCTACTACAGCTTTCTTTGAGGTCTGTTGGCATGAAAAATTGTTCTCTATTCCCTCACTTTCAGTCTGGAGATATCTTTAGGTTCAAAATGAGTCTCTTGTAGACAGCATACAGATAGGTCATGTCTTTTTATCCAATCTGCAACCCTGTGCCATTTCATGGGAGCATTTAGGATGTTCACATTGAGAATGATTATTGAACAATAGAATTTTATTGTCATTGTGTTCTCTGTAAAGTCATTGTTTCTATAGATTGTCTCTGTAAATTTCTGTTCTATATCATTCTTGGGGTCTTTCTCCTTTTACAGAAAACCCTCTTAATAGTTCTTGCAGGGCCGGCTTGGTGGTCACATATTCTTTCAGTTTCTGCCATTCTTGGAAGCACCTTGTCTCTCCATCCATTCTGAATGATGCCTTGTTGGAGATAGTATCCTTGGCTTTATGTTCTTCTCACTTAGTGCTTTGCATATGTCTTGCCAGCCCTTTCTGCCTTGCCAGGTCTCTGTGTACAGGTCTGCCATTATTCTGATGTTCCTTCCTCTGTACATTAAGAAATCTCTTCCCCCTCACCGCTATCTAGATTGTTTCCTTGGATCTAAGATTTGCAAATTGTACTATTATATGTTATAGTGTCAATCTGTTCTCATTGATTTGGGGAAGGGTCCTTTCTGCCCCTTGGACATGAATGCTTATTTCCTTCCCCAGACTAGGGGAGTTTTCTGCTATAATTTGCTCAAATATATCTTCTAGACCCCTCTCTTTCTCCACCCCTTCAGGGATCCCAGTAATTCTGATATTGGAATGTTTCATTGAGTCATTAATCTCTCTCAGTTTGATCCATTGGGTTTAAATCTGTTTTTCCTATGCTGCCTCAGTTTCCTTCTTTTCTATCATCTTTTCCTCTAGCTCACTAACTTGTCCTTCTGCCTCATTTTCCCTGGCAGTCAGATTATCTAGTTTAGATTGAATTTTATTCATAGCATTTTTAAGTTCATTTTGATTAGATTTCATTACTGCCCTTAGAGATTCTATATGGTCATTAATATTTTTCTCAAGCCTAGATATCACCTTCATAATTTTTACTCTGAAGTCTATTTCTGACATCTCGGTTATATCCATGTCCATTAGTTCTGTGGCAGAGGCTACAGTCTCTGCTTCTTTTCTTTGTTGGTGGTTCCTTCTTTTAGTCATTCTGTTGAGGGGTGGTTGAGGGAATGCACAGAGTACAAAGTACTAAGCCCAACCCAAGCAAGATGCAACTGTTTTATAGGGACCTTACGGTTGTCAGGCTCTTGTTCTTCCAGCCTGTCTTCTGGCAGAGGGACCTGCAGTGCTGATACTCTGGCATCCCTGTTTGGGCAGAGTTGCCCTACCCCCTGTGGGTGGGGTGGGCTCTGTGAAAACTGGTTTTGGAGGGCTTTTGTTCTCTGGTGGCTTTCCCTGGCAGCTTTCCATGTCTCTTCTGAGAGTCAGAGCAGAAGTGACCACATCCAAACCTCTGTCTCAGAACAGAGATTTCACAGTTTGCTCTTCACAAGCTCTCCAGGCCACACAGTCTCCGTTTCTGTCTGTGCAGCTAAACACAGCAGTCTCCTGACTTGTGCACCCCACAGCAGCACTCCCAGCTATCACTCCCAGGGCAGGGCGCGTCTCTGCCCTTTGTGCTTCTAAAACCACAAGCCACCCCCAGTTCTCATGTGTGCCCCCGTAGCTCCAGATTTCAGTCTTGGGGCTGCCCTAATTCCTTTCCCTGCCACTACAGGTCTGCAAGTCTTTGCCCGGTACCCAGCACAGACCTTGCCTTCCCCGTGCAAGTTCACAGAGGCTCCATCCCCCTTCTGTCTATCTTCTGATATCTGCCCACAGATTCACAGCTTCCAGCTTCATACCTCAAGACCAACTTCCAGAGATATTCTGTTTGTAGAGATCCAGATATAGCTTCTTACATCTCAGGCTGATTTCTTTAGGTATTCTGAATGGTCTGGTTAGATTTCCATCTCATTTCAGGGGACAGGTTGAAACAGGGTTCCCTGCTTCTCCATCATCTTTTTTCCTCCCTTCTATGTGGATTTCTTGAGTATTGATGATGTACAACAAATTGTCCTAGGGGACCAGCTGGATGTCCCAGCAGCAGTGGGAGGTCCTGAGCCAGCAGACCAAATTATTTTTGTGTTATACCACACACACGCACACACACACACACATGCACCCACTCAACCACCATTTTAGTGTATATTAATGATTAAATAAGTTAATAAATTTATGTATTTACTCCATCATAGTTACAGTAATTATTTTTTCAGTTTAAATTATCTTTGAAAGGATGACATATTACAATATAGTGTAGTCAGTTACTAGTATGTTCCTCTGCAACTACATCATCATTTTTATGTCAGAATAAACATCTCAAGTTTACTAGTTACTTCCATTTTCCTCTTTATTTCCATTTCTTAAAATACTATATCTCAATGTAAATATTTTAATTAAAATGTGAGATAATTGTGTCCTTTTCTTCCTTTGGTCAATTTTTTAATGGTACTGGTTTTAAAATATTTTATTCTGCTTCTGAAAATTTTTAAGAAAAAAAATAAACAAAGCTAAAACTCCATTTTATTATTGTGTCTTGAGGAAAGGCCAAGTTTTTAACACATATATATATTATGCCTTTGGAGGAAGAATTAGGCAAGATGGCCAATGAGCAAATAAATGTTTTAGTTTCATTACAATCAAATTAATTATCCTTGCCACTTACAGAAAGATGAAATTCTTGGCTTTTTTGGCTTTTCTTTGTTGTTCTTTAGTCAGGTTGTTCTGACCTAGTGTCTTGGTGTATTATCCGTTCTTTTTTGTTATTCGTTTACACAAATTTTTTGAAGATCAGATCCTGGCCTAACAGAGGGACTTAGATTCTCAAGTCTGAGAAAACAAGTTTAAATATAGCAAAATTTATAATAAAACAATGTAGTGGAGCAATAGAAATTCCGATGTTTGAATCATAAGATCATGATACACTAACCAAAATTTGTAACACTAATTATAAATGAAAACTCTTTAGGTGTCTCTCCTTCTTTCTCTCTCCCCAGGAGGAACAGTTCTCTAACTAGTGTAGATTCAGTATGTCCATGGGAGGAAGTGAGTCAAGGGTTTTTCCAGACTGCTATCTTGGACCTTATCCTCTCTCTTTTTTCTCTCTCTCTCTCTCATGCACAAGCACTTACATACACAGACACTCAGATACACACATATATGGAATCAAGTAAAATTTTTATTTACCTTATTTACTCCACACATAGTGCCATTGTTCATTCTGGTAGCATCCTCAAGTAAACCTTTTGTTTCAGGTCTTAAATACCCTGACAAACAGATATGGCCTCCAAGGTAAGTATACTGAACATCATAATCTACTACTGATACTATTTTTGAATGTGTCCAGTGACAAACTATCTTTCCACAGAGGATACTCCTGGCAATAAAAGGCAGAAAAAAAGCTCATATGTCACTTAGAGACACAATATGTTAAGTAAATAACTGTTCAAAACATGAAGAGAATTCAAAATATTACTCAGATCATAACATCAAAGTTATTCAGAACACACATCATCTTATAAAGTATAACAAATTCATCTGTATATATGAGATCCATCTCTCATTTGTATTAACTTATTTTTGAACACACACACATGCGCATTTGAAAAAGGAAAGTTATCTAAATACACACCCAAAATTACATCCCAGTTTTCCACAGTTTCCAAAAGAATCTGCTTGAAAATTCACTTCTTGTGTACATAGATAAGTAGAAACTTTAGCAACTGAAAATATAAAGTTACAATTACTCATCTTAATAAAAATTTATATAGGGACATTTAGACAATAGCAGTGCTCAGTCAGTGTTATCTACTATAAACTTTTAGTGTCATCTACTGGCCATAAAAGGAGAAACGCTAAAAACTACCCACTTGAGAATAGGAAAATTATATCATAGGCAGAAATGATTAAGAAAGCAGTCATTTGCTCTCTTATCTACAATTCTAATATTCTACTCTTCTTTGCACCAATCACCTGAAATTTGATTAATACATTTTTTTTGTCCTGTACTTATTACGTCTATTTTGCCTCTTTACATAGTTCAATGGCACATTGATTCACAATTTCAATTTCAAATTAGAATTTACACAAACAAAACCATTTATGATGGCTATTGGGTGGATTACTGACTTTAGAAAAATACAGTTTGAAAATGAACCCCAGAAAAAAGATACAACTATTACATTTTCCAAATAATTTTGCACACTGTGCATCTGGATCTTGGCACACTCCTTCAAAGCAATAGGCAGTCTTATTATTGCATGGTTCTAAATCAGCAGATTTCACATCAGGTACACAAGCTGTAGATGATCCATTGCAATATTCTGGAAAATCACATGGATCTGTCATTTTCCTACATAAACGTCCTCTTTCTGCTATCTGTGAGACAAAGACAAATCGGTATTTTTTAAAGTAGTAAACCAAAAAATGTAAAAAAACTTAAGCAGAAGTGGTGTATTTCTGTCACTTCAATTATTATTACATTTTTACTTAAAGTCAAATTATGAATTCACTTAAAACTCCAGAGAAATAGATTGGAAAAAACCCAAATGTGAATCAGTGGATGAATAGATTAACAAATCATGATATATTCATACAATGGAATATTTTCAGCCACTTAAAGGAGCACTGATACATATGCTCCAAGGTGGATGAAACTTCAATGCTATGTTCAGTGAAGAAAGCCAGACACAACAGCTCACGTATTCTATACTTTTACTTATATGAAATACCCAGAATAGGTTACTCCAGACAGAAGAAAATTGATGATTGCCAGGGACTGAGGGGAAGGGAGAAAGGAGAACATGGGTTTAAAGGACTAGGAGTCTCCTGTTTGAGTGAAGAACATGTTTTGGAACTAGGTAGAGGTGGCAGTTGCACGACATTGTGAATGTACTGAATGCCACTAAGTTGTTCACCTGAAGAGGGCAAGTGTTATGGTACATGATTTTCACCCTAATGTTTTTAAAGGCTCTGCCAAATGTAGGAATTATCCCGTGTCTAAGGGAAGGGCAAGGGACTGTGTAGAAAAGCTTTTGTGCTCAATCTTGCTGATTTGGAGACAAAGGCCAAGATGAGAGCCCTGGTGAAGGGAAGAGAGACAAGGTTTATTGACAAGTAGGCTTGCCTCTATATTTGTGCTTGAAGACAAGTGACCACTGGCTTCAATAACTAGCACATAGAATGAAGAAGAGCACACATAGAACGAAGTAGAATGACGTTAGAAGGTATTTCATTGACAGAGAACCTGGCAATTCTGAAATCTGGCAATCAAAATCTCTAATTATCAGCTTCTATAATTGTCATGGACTCCTGAACGTGACACAGAAAAGGCAAGGTGCTACAATGAAGTGATCCCCAAAAGACAAATCTTACTCAGTCTCTTTCAGGTCTGGTTATAAAGGAAAATTGAATGGAAAACTTCCCAAGGGAAGTCAAGGATTCAATCTACTTCTGGGACCAGGAGTTCTTGCAAAGTTAAATCTCAGCATCAGACATGCTACATGCTGCTGACTATTTTACTTGGACCCCTGTTATGCCATTCTCAAAATGAGATTATTATTGTTTATTTATTCAAACGTTGTATGTCAACTGTGTGTTGGATGGCTTATTTGTAATTTTGTCATAAGTTGCTTGATCATGAAGAGCTAAATTCAGGTATGACCAAGAGGAATTCATAGTGTCCAAATAATCTGGAATTAATATTGAATAATAACTGGATGGGGCCAGAGTAGATTAAAAATAATGCAGTGAAAAGCACAGCTAAGGAGGTTGAAAAAGATTTAAAGATATCCTCAGAACGTGGAAATCAACTATGTATGAATCAGATATACAGAGTTACATTTTTGAAAGTTGTGTAAAAAAGTTTTAAAAATGCTACAAAAATGAACACACAAGAACACAAAAAATTATGGAAGGAAATCATGTAGTATTTTGAAAGCTTACCAGACAAGTTTTTCTATCACAGCATGGTCCATTGCCACACTCTGCATATCCAATCAGAGTACAATCTACAGGATTACAACATTTTTTATGAGTGCATTCCTACAAGCGAATATAAGAGTTACATAATAGGAATCTTCAATCAAATAAATAATTGTATTTATTGTCAAAATATACAAAATATTTCACCAAGTTAATTACTTGCGGAATACTTTTCTATTTTACCAAACCTCCTCAAGATACCATCTTGGGAATACATAACAATTTATGCATGTGACAAAAATACAGAGATTCTAAATTATAATGTCTTATTATCATAAATAATGTTTCAAAGAAAAAAGTTTATTGTTATCTTTTTGCCTCTAAGACCTTATATTAAACATTAATTCTGAAATTATTACATAATAGAGCACAAAAATATTAATAACTCTTCATAATATACTATTTTCTTCTTTCCAAATAGTAAACGAGTGATGCTTCACAAGACTGATAGTAATGTTTAAAAATTAGTAAAGTGGATAGGCAAAAATAACTTTATATTTGTTTCAATATTATTATTTTTATTACTCATGTGCTGAAAATTTTACATATTTGCACATTACGATTTATTTTGTATATCTGTGTCTATATTTCTGTTGATGAATTCCTCTATTTCCTTTATTTATACGCTTTTTATTAATTATATTAAATCCTAGCCAACAACATATTATCACTACATTTTAAAATTTGTCATGACAATTTACTTTTTCTTTTCTCTGATAACTTCTTGATATTGTCATATTGTAAAAACCATAATCCGGATTTTTCTGGTTTTGTTCTTTACGTTTATGGATAAAACTTTACTCCGTCCTGACCCCACTAAATAGTGAGTTTATAGTATGTGCGTAAAATGTTAGTGTTATATATACGTATTCATTTATTTTTATTTTACATTGAATTTTTTTATTTGAGTATAGTTCACAGAATGTTACATTCATTTCAGGTGTACAACTTTGTGCTTTGACAAATTTATGCATTATGCTAGGTCAATAAGTGTAGCTACCATAAGTCCCCATACATCATTCTAATAATATTATTGACTATATTCCTTATGCTGTGCCTTTTATTCCTGTAACTTATTCATTCCATAACAGGAAACCTATACCTCTCTTTCCCCATCACCGATTTGCCCAACCATTCACCATCCACCCCTCCAGGAACCATCAGTTTGTTCTCTGTATTTATAGGTCTGATTTTGCTTTCTGCTTATGTATTTGGCTTTTTTTTTTTTTTTAGAATTCACTTATGAGTGCAATCATATGATATTTGTATTTCTCAGACTGACTGATTTCCCTTAAAAAATGACCTCTAGGTATAGCCATGTTGTCTCAAATGGAAGAATCTCAGCCTGTTCCACAGCTGCATAATATCCCATTGTGTGTGTGTGTGTGTGTGTGTGTGTACACCATTTTTCTTATCCATTCATGCACTGATGGACACTTAAATAGCTTCCATATCTTGGCTTTTGTAGATAATGTTGTGATAAATGTAGGGATATATGTATCTTTTTGAATTAGTGTTTTTGTTTTCTTCGGGTAAATGATAGTGGAATTATTGGATCATATGAATTTCTATTTTCAATTTTTCAAGGTACCTCCAAACTGTATTTCACAGTGCTTGCACCAATATAAATTCCTACTAACAGTGTACAAGTGTTCCTTTTTCTCCACATCCTCACCACTATTTGTTTTTTCTTGTCCTTTGGATTTTTACCCATTCTTTCTGGTGTAAGGTGATATGTCATTGTGACTTTGATTTGCATTTCCCTGATGATTACTGATGTTGAGCATCTTTTCATGTGTCCGTTGGCCATCTGGATGTCTTTGGAAAAATGTGTATTCCACTTTGTATCAGATTTTTTTTTTTTTTGGAGTTGAGTTATATAAATTCTATATATATTTTGGATACTAACCCCTTATCAGATGTATCACTTGCAAATATCTTGTCCCATGAATAGGTTACCTTTTTGGTTTTTTTCTTTATTTTAATTCCAGTATAGTTAACATACCATGTCATATTAATTTCACATTCCATACATCACCCAGTACCTATCATGACAAGGGCACTCCTTAAGCCCCAGCACCTATTTAATTCATCCCCTCACGACCTCCCTTCTGCTAAACATCTGTTTCTTCTATTTAGTTAAGAGTCTGTTTCTTGGTTTTCAAGGATGTGAAGTAAGGGGAACTTTTTTTTATGCACTCTGACACCTCTGTCTCTTAATTGTTTAGTCCACTTATATTCAAAGTAATTATTGATAGGTAGGTATTTATTACCATTTTGTTACTTGATTTATGGTTGTTTTCGTAGCTTTTCTCTGATCTCTTCTTCTCTTTATCTCTTCCATGGCTTGTTGGTGTTCTTTAGTGATATACTTGAATACCTTACTCTATTTTTGGCATATGTATTACTGCTTTTTGATTTGTAGTTACTATTCAATTTATATATAACATCTTCTGCAATTAGCAGTCTATATTAAACTGATGGTCACTGGATTTTGAACTCATTCTTTACTCCTCCCCCCTACACATTTCAGATATTTGGTATCATATTTTATATCTTTTTATTTTATGAATACCTGGATTGACTTTTACAGAAACACTTATTTTTACTGCTTTACTGTTTTTTTCTTCTTCATGTTCTTACTTATGGTCTTTCCTTTTCATTTGAAGGGACCTCTTTAATATTTCTTATAAAGCTGGTTCAGTGATTATGAAATCCTTTAGTTTTTGATTGAGAAAGTGCCTCTCCTCTATTCTGAATGATTGCCTTGCTGTATAGAGTATTCTTGGATACGATTTTTCCCTCAGCACCTTGAATACATCATGCCACTCCCTTCTGGTCTATGAAACTCCAGCTGAAAAATCACCTTCTAGCCTTATGTTGTTTCCTTTGTATGTAACTGTCTTTAATTCTCTTGTAACCTTTCAAATTCTTTATCATTATTTTTTGCCATTTTAATTACTATGTGTCTTGGGATGGACTTCTTTGGGTTGAATTGGTCAGGGGGTCTCTCTCCCTCCTGAAACTGGATGCCTGTCTCCCTCCCCAGATTTAGAAAGTTTTCAGCTATTATTTCTTCAAGTATATTGTCAGCCGCCCTTTCTCTCTCTTCCCCTTCTGGGATCTCTAAAATGTGGATGTGATAATCCTTGATGGAGTCACTGAGTTCTCTAGGCGTATTCTCATCATCCTGTATTTGTTGGTCACTCCCTTGTTCAGCTTGATTGCTTTCCGTTCTATCCTCTAGGTCACTGATACATTCCTCTGCTTCCTGTAACCTACTATTTAATCCATTCATGTATTTTAAATTTCATTTATTGAGTTCTTCATCTCGGATATGTTATTTTGTATCTCTTCGTCCAGGGTCTTACTGATGTCCTC
This sequence comes from Ailuropoda melanoleuca, assembly GCF_002007445.2. NCBI lineage: Eukaryota > Metazoa > Chordata > Mammalia > Carnivora > Ursidae > Ailuropoda > Ailuropoda melanoleuca. The sequence goes on from NC_048235.1 coordinate 32,881,675, forward strand.
CACTTTTTTCTGAAGTCCAGTGAGTATCTTTAGAACCATTAAATTCTCTATCAGGCATATTACTTATTTCTGTGTCATTTAGATCTCCTGCTGTGATTTTGCCATGTTCTTTCATTTGGGACAAATTCCTCTATCTCATTTTGTCTACCTCTCTGTTTCTGTGTGTTAGGAAAGTCATCAATATCCTTTGCTCCTGAAAGTAGTAGCCTTATGAAATAGAAGAGATCCTGCAGCGCCCTGCAGTGCAGTGTCCTCTGTTCACTAGAACCTGGCACTTCAGAAGAGTCTCCTATGTGTGTTGCTTCTGTCCCGCTATTGTGTCTGAGTATCTTTTCCTTTCAGTCCAGATTTCTGTACTGATTCTCTGTCTGTTGTGGGTTGTGCTTGTTCTTTGTGGTGTTAAGAAAACCCAGGTAGTCTAGCTGTCAAGGTCATAACAGCAGGAGGGCTCACAGTGGGGTGGTGGTCTTAGCAAAATTTGCACTGAGCTGCTAGTCCTAGGCCTAGATCCCCCCAAAATACAGCAGTGGCCAGGGGCATGGTGCATATTAGTGGCAGCATCCAGTGCTCAGTGTGTATGGCTGCCAAGGTGGCCAGGATCACGTGGTGGCTGGCCACCGTGTGAGGCATCTGTGAGCACAGGGGCTGGGCACAGAACAAGGTGGTGGCTGGATAAGGCACTCACAGCATTAGCAAAATTTGTGTTGAACCAGTAGTCTGCTGAACCCAAAGCAGAGCGGTGACTAGGTTAGCAGCAGCAGATGGGGATGCAGTGTGGTGTCCCTCTCAATCGGATGGAGGCCCCCAAATGTGGGACAATGATTGGGTGAAAACCAATGATTGGGCAGTGAAAGGATTCACCCAAAGCAGAACAAAGGAGGTAGAAGTTTATTGAATACACTGGGAGGAATGGGGGAGGGGGGAATACACAGCAAAGGAGAGGCTGTCTGCAACAAGGCAGTGGGTGGGGACCATATTTAAAGTGGGAAGGTGAGGAGGTCTTTTGGTAAGTGTGCCTAGTTCTAACTACCGTATTGGTTAGTTAGGGCCTCTGGATGTTTTGAGGTGGGTCACCTGATGGGCCTGGCTGTATTCAGCCAGGTGGTCGCTGTGGGCCCTTTCTACGTTCCATTGTATAAGACTGTTTGCCTAAAAGCAGCCTCTACAGGTGGCATGCTGCAGTGGTGACAACCTAGAGTATGAGGTATCTGTGTCCCTGGTGGCTGGGCATGAATTGTGGTGGAAGCTGAGGATTTGTGGTGTCTCTACCTGTGGTTGCGTGGGTGGGATACACAAAGCAGTGAGCAAAATTTGCACTGAGCCACTAGTCCTAAACTGAATCCCCTAAGCAATGGTCACGCCAGGGGGGATGTAGTGCCTGGAGGTAGCATTTGGGCAGGGTGTGCAGCATTAAAACAATTCATGCTAAGCCCAATTCTGAAGCTAGAAGGCTTGGGGTGGGCGAGTCCTCAGTGGGTGGCGCACAGTGTTAGCAGGTTAGGTAGCAAGTGTCTATGTAGCACCACCTTCTGCTGCTGTCTCTGTGTTTATGCTGGGGGGTGGGGGAGGAAAATGGCAGATGTCAGCTCCTTTGTTCCCAGAAAAGACCCCCAACATGCTCTAAAATCCTTATAAAGAGAGATCTCTCCCATTTGCCCCAGGTGTTGTGCAAACTGTCTATTCTATATTGCCTCTCTGCAGACTGTTGTCTTTTTAAGGGTGGGGACTTAGCTATCACTTGCCCTCCAGGCTAGTCCAGTGCTGAGTCAGCGGACTTTGAAAGCTCTAGGTTCCAAGTCCCCCTAGTTACACAAACTCACAGAATTCAGTCCCTATGGTTTTCAAGGACAGACATTATGGGGATTCATTTTCCCTATGAGGGCTCACTGGTGTTTTCCACTCTGCATGCCTTCAACTCCCTCCTGCAGGCTTCTCCCAGCTGCTGTTTCTGCCCTTTCTAACCTCTCAGGTTCAGATTCTTCCCTACATTTAGTTGTGGAGTTTGTCCTGCCAGCCTTCAGTTCGCTCTCTGGTTTACTGAGTCAGATATGAGTGACATCTAGTAGTGAACACGGGACAAGGTGAGCTTAGGGTCCTCCTACTCTGCCATCTTACTGGAACCTCCTTGCCTGGTTTTTTTTTTAATGGCTTCCTTGACCATACATAAGCTGTTCAGTTTGATGTCTCAACAGTTTGTGCTTATTTTTTTTCCCCCTGGACTAAGGAGACATATCTAGAAAAATGTTGCTATGAACAGTGCCATAGCAATTACTCCTGTAAAAATCCCTTCTAGTCTTTTTATGGTTTTGGGTCTCACATTTAGGTTTTTAATTCATTTTGAGTTTATTTTTGTGTATAGTTTAAGAAAGTGGTCAAGTTTCATTCGTTTGCATTGTAGCCATTCAGTTTTTCCATCACTGTTTTTGTTGAGACTGTCTTTTCCCTATTGCATAGTCTCACCTCCTTTGTCAAAGACTAATTGACCCTATAAATGTGCATTTATTTTTGGGCTCTTGATTCTGTTCTATTGATTGATGTGTCCCTTTTTGTGCCAGAACCATACTGTTTTGATTACTACCTCTTTGTAGCATATCTTGGAATCTGGGATTGTGATACCTCCATCTTTGCTCTTCTCTCTCAACATCATTTTGGCTATTCAGGGTCTTCTGTGATTCCAGGTAAATTTTAGTGTTATTTGTGTTAGTTCTGTGAAAAATGCTGTTGGTGTTTTGATAGGAATTGTACTGAATCTGTAGATTGCTTTAGATAACATGGACACTTTAACAATATGAATTTCTCTAATCCATGTTCATGGAATATCTTTCCACTTGTTTGTGTCATCTTCAGTTTCTTTCATCAATGTTTTTTCAGTTTTCAGAGTGCAGATCTTTCACTACATCTAATATCAGACTCAATGTGGAAAAACTGACAGCTTTCCTGCTAAGACCAAACCAAGGACAAGGATGTCCACTCTTAACACTTTTATTCAAAAAAGTACTAGAATTCCTAGCCACAGCAATCAGAAAAAAAATTAGAGGCATCCATATTGGTAAATAAGTTGAGCTGTCTCCATTTGCAGATAACATAATATTATACTCAGAAAGTCCCAAAAATTCTACCAAAAAACTACTAGAAGTAATAAATGAATTCAATAAAGTTGCAGGATCCAAAATTAATACCTAGAAATCAGTAGTGTTTCTATATGCTAATAACAAAACAGCAGAAAGAAAAATTAAAACACCATTTATAATTGCACCAAAAAAAAAAAAAACCCACCTAGGAATAAACCTGTACTCTGAAAACTATAATACATGGAATTATTTTAAGTGGTATATTGTAACAGAAGCTGTAACGAGGGCTCTTTCTCCAAAAAACTAGATAAATTTATCAGGTGCTTTATAAAACAACAATTTATACTTGTTCTTTTGTAATACCTTGTTTATCATGTAATATTTTATATAAAATTAGATACAATGTCTTCAATACACTAACTACAAAGTGTATTATTAAAGTATAGCAGGGGCGCCTGGGTGGCACAGCGGTTAAGCGTCTGCCTTCAGCTCAGGGCGTGATCCCGGCATTATGGGATCGAGCCCCACATCGGGCTCCTCCACTATGAGCCTGCTTCTTCCTCTCCCACTCCCCCTGCTTGTGTTCCCTCTCTTGCTGGCTGTCTCTATCTCTGTCAAATAAATAAACAAAATCTTTAAAAAAAATTATAAAGTATAGCAAACCTTTATTACTATATATCATTTTAAATTTACAGGAGTCGGATGATATTCTTTTTTTTCGTTTTTGTATTTCAATATTAACAAAAGTGTGTTATGCTTCACAATATAAATATTTTAATGGAAAATTATCAAGAGTATTTAGGGAAGATAGCAGATCAAATACACACTAAATATTAATGTGGGGGGGGACAAAAATCAATGACATCACAGGGAAATCCAAGGCCAGTATCAAAGAGAGAGCCTATAGTAGAGAGTAAGTTTTCGCAATACTCAATGAAGAGCATAAATCTAGACTAAATGCCTGGCTTAGAAATTGACTTGTAAGGACACTTTTACTTTAGGAATAGAATTCTATCATGGGACTAGAAGCCATAACTTTATAAATAGGTAGCCAATGTTCATCATTGAGAAATTGGAGAATCTAAAGGACATTTTCTCTTCTCCTAGTTGTCCAAATCATTATCAAATTCTCTTCAACATGTAATATCTTACACTTTTTCTGTCTTTGTAAATTTAATAATCTAAGTTGAAAAATACTGAAATGTTCCTCTATTTCTGGAATAAACTCCAGAAGCATATTCTTTTTCAGATACTCATTTCGGTTGCTAATTCTGATTCAGATATTTTGTAAGTATTTTTCAAAATATAAATCAGTCATTCAAAATAACATTAATAGGAGGAGTGAACAACTTTCAGGATTTAATTCTATTTCTATATGCCTGCAAAGGATACTGGGAATTATTTTTTTACAAGTACTCAATTTACAATAGCATTCAAAAACATAAACTATTTTTTACAAGTACTCAATTTACAATAGCATTCAAAAACATAAACTTTAAGAATTAAAGATAGCTAAACAAATGGAATAATATTTCATGCACACAGTTTGAAAATCATAACATTAAGAATATGTCCATTCTCCACAAATGCTTCTACAGATTTTTAAAAATCCCAGTCAAAATTCCACAGAATTATTATTTTTTCTTTAGGGTGTGTGAGTAGAAATAGAAAGGTTGATTCTAAATTTTACATAGAAATGCAAAAACCTAAAATCACCAAATCCATATTGATAAAGAAATACAAAATATGAAGATGTATTTTACCTGATTTTATGAGTTAGGACAAGGAGAGCTGGTATTGGTATAAGGATAGGTATATGGAACAACAGAACACAAAGTATGTGATATAGTGTTTTTCAATATAGGTACCAAGAAAAATATCGTTTTTCAGAACAAATGGACCTAGAACAGTTAGAAACACATATAGAAAAAAATATACCCTGATACTGAACTTACAAATATTACTTAAAATGGATCATAAATATATGCATAAAAGCTAAAATTAATAAACGTCTTGAAGTGCACTTTTGAGAAATCTTCACAATCTTGGGAGAGAGAGGGCACAAGTAGCATAACGCATAATAAAATGATAAACTGAACTTCATCCAATTAAAAAACTTGACTTTTTGAAAGATATCATTGAGAAAATATGAAGCCAAGCCACATACTGGGAGTAAATCTTTAGAAAGACTTGTATATAGTTTATATTAAGAATTTCTATAACCACATAATAGAAAAGCATACAACCCTATAAATGTGTGCAAAATGTTGGAACAGACACTTTAAAAAGGAGCAATATGAATGTCTCATAATCATATGAAACACTGTCCAATATAATTAGTCATCAGGGAAATACAAATTAAAACCACAATGCACACATTCAAATGACTAAAATGAAAAAGGCAATAACAAAAGTTGATGAGGATAAGGAATAAGCTACCACTCACAGATGTTTGGAATGTAAAATAATACAATATTTGGGAAAGCAGTTTGACATTTTATTATAGATTTAGCAGTAAATTAACATATGACTCAGCAATCTCACTCCTAGATATTTACCCAACAGAAATGAAAACATAAGTCAACAAAAATTTGAACATGAATATTCTTTGGAAACATTTTTCATAATAGTCACAAACGAAAACAACCTAAATGTTCATTAATAATTTCATGGATAAACACTCCATTATATAAATATACTGAAGACCACCTAGACACATCATAAGTCCTTTTGTCGAAAACCAAGAAAAGGTCATAATGCCTTTGTAGATACAAGATAGATGGGTTCTATGGATCATCTGGCTAGGTACGGCAGGCAGAAGCAGAATTGGGCACTGACATCTTCAGCGACAATGGGAAAAATGGTCAAAAAAAGAACTACCCTACGATCCAGCAGTAGTATGCTGGGTATTTACCCAAGGATACAAAAATACTGATTTGATGAGATACATGCACAGCAAATTTTATAGCAGCATTATTAACAGTAGCCAAATTATGGAAAGAGCCAAAATGTCCACTGACTGATGAATGGATAAAGAAGATGTGTGTGTGTGTGTGTGTGTGTGTGTGTGTGTGTATAATGGGATATTACTCAGCCATGAAAAGAATGAAATTTTGCCATTTGCAATGATGTGCATGGATCTAGAGAATATTATGCTATGAGAAATAAGTCAGTCAGGGAAAGATAAATGCCATATGATTTCCCTCACATGTAGAATTTAAGAAATAAAACAGTGAACTTAGGGGGAAAAACAGAGGCAAACCATAAAAGAAACTCTTAAGTATAGACAATGAACTGAGGGTTTATGGAAGACAGGTGGGCAGGGTAGGTCTAAATGGGTGGTGGGTATTACGGAGGGCACTTGTTGTGATGAGCACTGGGTGTTTTATGTAAGTGATGAATCACTAAATTCTACTACTGAAAGTAATATTACATTGCCTGTTAACTAACTGGAGTTTAAATGAAAATTTGGAGAAAAAAATTTCACACAGTTTTAACAATATATTTATGTAGATTTCTGAATTTCAGAATTATTGTAATTTTCTAAGACAAGAAAAAAACACATTTGATGAGATGGACTAATAAATAAACATTCCATCCAAAAGCAGCAAGAATACATATTTTTCTCCAGTGCATATGAAAGTCTCCATTTTAGATCATGTGTTGTCTCAGTAGTTTTAAGAAGACTAAAATCTTGTCAAACACCTTTTCTGACAAAGTTATGAAAGAAGAAATCTATTGCAAGAAGAAAACTTGAAAAACTACAAATATGTGGTGGTAAAACAATACGCTAGTGAATAACCAATAGGTCATGAAGAAATTTTTTAAAAATCGAAATACATGTTGAGACAAATGAAAATTTATATGCAATACAGAAAAATGTATGTGATGCAGCAAAAGCAGTTCCAAGTGGGAAATACATAGCAATATAGGCTTATCTCAGGAAACAAAAAATATCTCAAACAATCTAACTTTATACCTACAGGAGGTAGAAAAAGAACAAAGTTAGTAGAAGGAAGAAAATTAAAAAAATCAAATGGAAATAAATGGAGACTGAAAAGCCAATAGAAAAGATCAACGACACTAAGAGCCAATTCTTTCAAAAGATTAAAATTATGACAAACTTTTAGCTAGACTCACCAAGAAAATGAGAGAGAGGTTTCATAAATAAAATCAGAAATGGAAAAGGAGAGGTTACAACTGATACCAAGAAATACAGAGGTTCATAAGAGAATGTTATGAATAATTAGATGCCCATAAATTGAACAACTTAGTAGAAATGGATAGATTCCTAGAAATATACATACCAAAACTGAATCATGAAGAAATAGAAAATATGAATAGATTGACTACTAGTAAGGAGATAAGGTCAGTAATCAAAAACCTAAGACCAAGACCAGATGGCTTCACTGGTGAATTCTTCCAAACATTCCCCAAACGTCAAATACTTACTTTCCTAAACTCTTCTTGAAAACTGAAGAAGCGGGATCATTTTCAAACTTACTTCATGAGGCCTGAGTGCAAATTATTCAGGTGCTTATTAAGTATCTATCTATTACACACTTTATTCATCTTTCGTGCATATATTTCATGTGTATTTTATATCAAAATGAGAAGATGAATATGACATAGGTATTTATTGTTAAAGTGGGCAGAGAACTTCTTTTCAAGAGAACTAAAATACACTGCAGTATATGAAGAAAGAGAATATAATTTAAATGAAATTCTTTCAGAAGGGAACTGTGATATGCAAAGAAATACTAATAACCAAAAGAAACAAAAGGTAAAGTAAAGGAAGTATTTTCAGAATCAAGTCTTCAGAGTATTTCTTAATGGAAAGAACTGAGGTGACAGAAATGCAGTATTTACCAAAATTTTATGTAAATTAAATCCCATTATTTTGGAGGGTGCCTAGATATGGTTTAAACTTAAATATGTATGCTAATTATGGAGGAATAATCACTAGAGGAAAATAAAAAGTACAGATCCACTAAATTGTTGCAATAAATTGTGGAAGAAGGAAAAACAGAGCATACAGATTCAACAGAAATGAACAAAAATTCAATTAAAAAACAAATGTGACAAATGTACATAGAAAATAACATTTTGAAACAACTAAAATTATGAAAAATATGCAATATAGAGGAGTGTTAAGGAGTCATAACAGCTAAATGTAATGAGGTATCCTAGAGAAGTCCTCGTACAGAAAGAGGCTATTTGGTAAAAGAAAAGAAGTCTGAAGAAATTATGGACTTCAGTTGATTAAACATTAATTACAATGATGTTTAACAGGAAAATCTGATAAATCAAAGGCCGATTGGATAGTAAATTAAAACCCAGTGTAGATCCTGAACTACTAGTGGAGAAAAACTAAACGAGAAGGAGAAATATCAGGGAAATACTGGTTGAGAGAAGCAAGTATGTGCATAGATATAAGATACGTCAGACCAAATAGACTTTAAAACAGAAAGGAACATGAGAGATAAAGAGATTCAGCATTTGAAAACAAAAGTTAAATTTCTAGGAAGATATAACTATCGTAATATAAGTCTCCACTATATAAAACAGCTTCAAAAAACAAAGCATAAATTGAACAATGTAAGGTGAGAAATAGCCAAATCCAACTGCATAGTTGTAGGTATCGATATTATCTCTCAGGTACCAAGAGTTCAGGCATATGATATTTATAAAAACACAGAAGATTTGCGGCATTCACTTAAAAATTATCTTGTAATCAAGTTGTATAGAATTTGGTTTCTAACAATTCAAGAGTTTACATTTTCTCAAGCAAACATGGAACATTCCAAAAAATCACCATGCACAAGTGTATGAAAACAGGCACAATAAAAATGCAATGATTAGCCATTTTACCAAACACAACTTAAAAAAAGGCTAACAGCCAAAAGCTAAATATAACAATAACAAACCAAGGATTATTATTAATCCAATTCTGTGAAGTCAAATTAAAATAAATGAAGTTTCCCCAGATGCAAGGATTGAGATTAGGAGATGAGAAGGTATACAGCAACATACTTGCAGTAACTTAGTGAACCAGTGCAGGCACTTTGAGGAATTCAGATGCTTGAGGTGAATATTATAGTATTGACGTCACTGATGTTTATGATACAGAAAGGGGGGTATTACTATTAATGGTTAAACCGTAAAGAAAATCTTACCTCTTTACTCCATGTTACACTTACCCTTTACTTAAACTTTTCAAATGCTTCAAATCAGGATGAGTCCATTACCACAAGCCCCTTATCTCTGTATCTTGGATATTTAATAAAACGGTGCCTCATTTCAAAAAGAGTCCTCCTATATCACATCTATAGTTATAAGATTACATAAGAAACACAAAACAAATCTTTAGATGAGTTGTAAATGTTTGCCACTAACCTCTGCAAGGCCACAATCACATTGTTCTGGCGGTTCCAAAATTCCATTGCCACAAGCTGCACTTCTTCCTTGGTAAACCACTTCTGGAACTGTTCGATTCTGAAGGCATTCAAATTCAGGCTGTGAAACCATACGTTTAAATTCATCCATGCTGCAACTGCTAAAAAACTTTACACCATGGGAACGTCTAAAAATAAATTATATTCCTCAGATAAATGGAATAAAATCACTATCAAAGTAACACTCTATGAATTACTGAAAAGTACCGTTAATTCTGTCCTACTGCACTTACAGAGGAGCCAAGAAGGAAGGGAGAGGACTTTTATCTTTAATACAAGTTGTAAATAAAAGCAGTAAGTTTATTTCTATTGTAATTCAATGTAACAGACATGTAGCAACTAGAAGAAGTTAAGGTGACATGAGTTAAAATATATTAAAGCACAAATAATATTTGCCATACCAAAAATCTCTCTTTAAATATGTCCTATTATTATTTTCATTATGATTGCAAGCATCACAATTATAATCATTATCATAAGCACTAATATTAAGAAAATGAAATACTAGAAAATATATGTGGAAAACTGAAGAAATAACAATGGTTGATAATGTTACAGGAAAAATCAGAATCATTTGTACTTTGGTAACAAAATCAATTAAAATATCTCAACATTGATTGTATAAAATGTAAAAGCCCTACATTCTTTTTATTTTGTTACTTTTTGAAATCTTTCTGTACTTCTACGTGTACTATTTAATGAATTTTTATTTAATTTTGTAACAATCTAAAACTTAGAGAGATGATACAAAAATAGACCAAAAAATAAAATTTTCCCCAAACAATGATGATTAAGTTGCCAAACCTGATCCTAATAACTCTATGTATTTGAATGTATAATTCCTATGAAGACATTAATTACAAAAAGACCCTTCAAAATCAGGAAATAATTATATACTACTATTATCTAATCTTCAGATGTCATTCAAATCTCATCATCACAACAATATTGGCACTTTATAGCAAAAAGCTCCAGTTGAGAGTCAACCGTTCCACTTATTTTTTTTTCAGTTTTTTTCTCTCCAAATTTTTATTAAAATTCTAGCTAGTTAACACGCATTGTAACATTGCTTTCTGGTGTAGAATTTAGTGATTCATCACTTACATGAAAAACCCAGCGCTCATCACAACAATGCTCTCCTTAATATCCATCACCCATTTAACCCATCTCCCCACCCAACCTCCCCTCCAACAAACTTCAGGCTGTTTTCTATAGTTAAGAGTCTCTTTTACGGTTTGCCTCTCTGTTTTTCCCCCTCAGTTCATCGTTTTATTTCTTAAATTCTATACGTGAGGGAAATCATATGGCATTTGTCTTTCTCTGACTGACTCATTTGGTATAGCATAATACTCTCTAGATCCATCCACAACATTGCAAATGGCAAGATTTCATTCTTTTTATAGCTGTGTAATATCCCATTGTGTATATATACCACAGTGTCTTTATCCATTCATCAGTCAATGGCCACTTGGGCTCTCTCTCCATAATTTGGCTGCTGATGATAATGCTGCCATAAACCTGCATGTATCCCATAAAATCAGTATTTCTGTATCCTTTCGGTAAATAAGCAGTACGCAACTGCTGGATCATAGGGTAGTTCAATTTTTAACTTTTTGCGGAAACTCTGTACTATTCTCCAGATTGGCTGCAGCAGTCTGCATTCCCACCAACAGCGTAAGAGGGTTCCCAATTCTCTGCATCCTTGTCAACACCTGTTTCTTGTGTTGTTAATTTTAGCTATTCTGACAGGTGTGAGGTGATTTATATTTCCCCGATGATCAGTGATGTTGAGCATCTTTTCATGTGTCCATTGGCCATCTGGATGTCATCTTTGGAAAAATGTCTGTTCCTGTCTTCTGCCCACTTCTGGATTGGATTGTTTGTTTAGGGGTTGGGTTCATTGATAAGTTCTTTTATATATTTTCAATACTAACCCTTTTTCAGATATGCCCTTTGAAAATATCTTCTCCCATTCCAAAGGTTCAATTTAGTTTTGTTGATTGTTTCCTTCACCGTGCAGAAGGTTTTATCTGGATGAAGTCCCACAATAGTTCATTTTTGCTTTTGTTTCCCTTGCCTCTGGCAACGTGTCAAGTTAAAAGTTGCCATGGCCGAGGTAAAAGGTTGCTGCCTGTGTTCTCCTCTAGTATTTTGATGGATTCAGGTCTCACATTTAGGTCTTTTATTCATTTTGAATTTATTTTTGTTTATGGTATAAGAAAGTGGTCCAGCTTCATTCCTCTGCATGTTGTTGTCCAGTTTTCCCAACACCATTTGTTTAAGAAACTTTTTCCATTGGATGTTCTTTCCTGCTCTGTTGAAGATTAGTTGACCATACAGTTGTGGGTCCATTTCTGGGTTTTCTATTCTGTTCCATTGATCTCTGTATCTGTTTTTGTGCCAGTAGCATACTATCTTAATGACTACAGCTTTGTAATATAGTTTGAAGTCCAGAATTGAGATTCCTCCAGGTTTGCTTTTCTTTTTCAAGATTGCTTTGGCAATTCAGGGTCTTTTGTGGTTCCATACAAATTTCAGGACTGTTTGTTCCATTTTGTGAGAAAGGCTGTTAGTGTTTTCACAGGGATTGCATTATATGTGTAGATTGCTTTGGATAGTATAGACATTTTAAAATATTTGTTATTCCAGTCCATGAGCATGGACTGTTCTTCCAGTTCTTTGTGTCATCTTCAATTTCTTTCATTGGTGTTTATGATTTTCAGAGTACAGATATTTTCCCTCTTTGGTTAGGTTTATTCCTAGGTATCTAATGGTTTCTGGTGCAAATGTAAATGATATTGATTCCTTGATTTCTCTTTCTGCTGCTTCATTATTGGTGTATAGAAATGCAGCAGATTTCCATAGATTGATTTTGTATACTGCCACTTAATTGAATATGTGGATCAGTTCTGGCAATTTTTTGGTGAAGTCTTCTGTTTTCTATATAGAGTATCATGCTGTTTGGAAAGAGTGAAAGTTGGATTTTTTCTTGATTATTTGGATGCCTTTTATTTTTTTGTTGTTGTTGTCTGATAGCTGAGGCTAGGACTTCCAGTACTATGTTAAATAACACTGTTGAGAATGAACATCCCTGTCTTGTTCTTGACCATAAGAGAAAAGCTCTCAGTTTTTCCCCACTGAGGATGATATTAGTGGTGGGTATTTTGTATATGGCCATTATGATGTTGAGGTTCCCTCTATCAAGAATGCATGCTGTACTTTGTCAAATGCTTTTTCTGCAACTACTGAGAGGATCATATTGTTCCTCTCTTTTCTTTTATTAGTGTGGTGTGTCACATTGATTGATTTGTGGATGTCAAACCACCCTTGCAGCCAAGGAATAAATCCCACTTGGTGGTGGTGAATAATCATTTTAATGTACTGTTGAATCTGATTACTAGTATCTTGTTGAGAATTTTGGCATCCGTGTTCATCAGGGATATTGGTCTGTAGTTCTCTTTTTTACTGGAGTCCTTCTCTGGTTTTGGAATCAGGGTGTTACTGCCTCATATAATGAATGTGAATGTTTTCCTTTCATTTATATTTTTTGGAATAGTTTGAGAAGAATTGGTTTTAACTCTTCCTCAAATGCTTGGTAGAATTTGCCTTTGAAGCCATCTAGCCCTGGATTTTTGTTGGGAGATTTTTGATTCCTGGTTCAATTTCTTTGCTTCCTTTTAGTTGTTTTAGTTTTCTATTTCTTCATGTTTCAGTTTTGGTAGGTTGTATGTTTCTAGGAATTTATCCATTTCTTCCAAGTTGTCCAATTTGTTGGCATATACTTTTTCATAATATTCTCTTATAATTGTGTGTTTGTGGTATCGGTTCTTATTTCTTCTCTCTCATTTGTGATTTTTTAATGTGGGTCCTTTTTATTTTTTTCTTGATAAGTCTTGCTAGGGGTTTATCAATTTTATTAATTTTCTCAAGGAACTGGCTCCTGGTTTCACGTATCTATTTTTTTGTTTTGGTATCTTTTCTTTCTGCTCTAATTTTACTATTTTCCCTTCTTTCATTGGCTTTAAGCTTCATTAGTTCTTTTTCTAGCTCCTGTACGTCCAAGATTAAGTTGCTTACTTGAGATTTTTCTTGCTTCTTGAGGTAGGCCTATATTGCTCTATATTTCCCTTTTATGACCACTTTTGATGCATCCCAAAGGTTCTGGACCATCGTGTTTTCATTTTCATTTGTTCCCATGTATTTTCTTATTTCTTCTTTAATTTCCTGGTTAACCCATTCATTCTTCAGTAGCACGTTGTTTAACCTCCACATATTTGTGGTCTTTCCCAATTTTTTCTTGTGGTAGATGTCAAGTTTCATAGAGTTGTGGCCAGAAAATATGCATGGTATGATCTCAATCATTTTGTACTTGCTGAGGGCTGATTTGTGACCCAGTATGTTATCTATTCTGGATAATGTCCCATGTGGACTCAAAAAGAATGTATTCTGCTGCTTTAGGATGAAATGTTCTGAATATATCTGTGAAGTCCATCTGGTCCAGTGTGTCATTCAAAACCATTGTTTCCTTGTTGATGTTCTGTTTAGATGTCTATTCATTGGTGTAAGTGGGGTGTTAAAGTCCCCTATTATTATTATATTATTATTAAAGAGTTCCTCTATGTTTGGTATTAATTGTTTTACTTATTTGTGTGCTCCCATGTTGGTGGAATATCTATCTATCTTTGTTAGATCTTCTTGTAGGATAGTCCCCTTGCTTAGGATGCCCTTCATCTCTTATTAGAGGTTCAGTTTAAAATCTATTTTGCCTGATATGAGTATTTCTACTCTGGCTTTCTTTTGATGTCCATTGGCATGATAAATGGTTTGCCATCCCCTCACAATATGCAGATGTCTTTAGGTTAAAAATGAGTCTCTGGTAGGGAGCATATAGATGGGTCTTGTTTTTTATCCATTCTAAAACCCTGCCTTGTGATTGCACTGTTTAATCCATTTACATTCAAAGTATTATTGATAGATATGTATTTAGTTTTGTCATTGCTTCTGGAGATTTTCTCTCTTCCTTTCTAGTCTTTGTCACTTTTTGTCCTTCCATCCTACTCAAAGAGTCCCCTTTAATATTTCTTGCAGGGCTACTTTAGTGGTCAAGAACTCCTTTAGTTTATATTTCTCTGGGAAACTCTATCTCTATTTCTATTCTGAGTGATAGCCCTGCTGAATAGAGGATTTGTGGCTACAGATTTATCCTATTCAGCATGTTGAAGATATCATGCCTTTTCCTTCTAGCTTGCCACATTCCTGTGGAGAGATCTGCAGCTAGTGCTGCGTGTCTTCCCTTATTGGTTAGGGACTTCTTTTGTCTTGCTGTTTTAGGACTTTTTTTTTAATCACTATATTTTGCAAATTTAACTCCAGTATGTTCCAGCATTGGCCTGCTTTTGTTGATTTTAATGGGAGTTCTCTGTGCATCCTGGATTTGGATTCCAGATTAGGGAAGTTTCCTTCCCTAGATAGTCGTCTGCAGAGGCTGTCCTTGGTGGGAGTGGGCATTCTTTGGCCCTTTTCCAGAGTGTGGCAAGTTTTAACTAGGTGTGCTCTGGTCTGCTTGTTAAATATGACCTGATGCTACTTCCACTAGGACCAAAACTTCCAGAGCTCTGTTCGAGACACGTGGTGCATGCAGGGGTTGCTGCTGTTTTTCTCAGGAAGGGGCCCACTGGGTTGGGATTTAGGCACACTTGCCTGAGAAAAGCAGTACAAGCAGAGCGCAGGTGGGTGGGACTTGGTGTGAGCAGGTTAGGCAGCCAGTATCAGTGCTGTGCTGTTTCCTGAAGCTGGTTTATACTGTAGGGCTGGGGAGAGAAATGGTACCAGCTAGCTCCTTTGTCCCCAGAGAGGGTCTCCATGCTTGCTCTCAGGGAAGCACTCCCAGAAGAGCAAATGATCTCCCCTCAAGTGCTGGGTGTTTTTCATACTGTTCTTTTCACACTGTCTTTGGGTTGCTTGTCTGCCTGAAGCAGCACAGTGCACTTTGGGCTCTATCCCAGTGAAACCTACTGACTTTTAAAACTCCAAACTTTAAGGATGTGCTATGGTGGGGGCCTGTGCTGACCCTGCTGGGATGGATGTAGGCTTGACTGAGAAGGGCAGCCACATCAGAGTGCAGGGACATGGGATTTGGAGCAAGCAGGCTAAACAGCCAGTATCCATCTGGGTTAGCCTCCCCCAGCAGGTGTCTGTGTGCCTAAGCACGGGTGGGGGGACGGGGGTGTGGGGGTGTTGGGGTTGAGGTGGGAAATGGTGCCTGCCCACTTTTTTGCCCCCAGAGGGTCATCTCTGTGACCACCACCTCCCACAGATGAGCTCCAAGAAGAGCGAACACTCTCTCCCTTGTGCACCTTTGGGTGATCCTTCCAATCACTTGCTGTCTGTCTCCAGGGTGCTTGCCTGCCTTTTCCCCAGGAGTAGAGCAGCACCCTCAGGGATCTATCCCAGCTTTGCTGGCCATCCTCTAAAATTCCAGTCTTTGAACCCTGCTGATTGCAAAACCTCACAAAAATTAGCCCCTCTGGTTTTGTCAGCCAATGGTTTTTGGGGAAGTGTTCTCTCTTTGTTTCCCTGTATGTTCCCCAGTTCCTCCTTTATCTGCTACCATGGCTCCCTCCCCTCTCCACACCCTGGAATCCTCCTCTCCCCCAATCCATGTCTCCATAACTCCTACCATCCTCCATGTGTCCTCTTCTTTACCTGTAGTTGGGCAATTTGTTCTGTCAGTTGTCACATTGATTTCTTGGGTGTTCAGAATGATTTGATAGTACCTAGTTGTGTTCCAGGGACTAGACAAGCCTAGGAATCTCCCAGTATACTGCCATTTTAGCTTCTCAAACATTGCATTTAATTCTCATATCTCCTAAGTTTAGTTACCTACATTTTGTTGTTGTTGTTGCTGCTGTTGGATTACACAATCATGGAAAATTTTGTGATTACAGACAGATTATTTGGTAGACTGTCCCTCCGTTTAGGATTATAAAATGTTGCCTTATAATTAAGCTGAAGTTATGTATGCATCTTGGCAACAGTATCATAGGAGTGTGGCTGAGTCTGTTTCATTGCATCCTAACAAATGGCACAGGATGTTAATTTGTTATATTACTGATGATAGTCATTTTGATTAGCTGATTAAGATATTTTCACTCTAAAATTATTTTTTTCTTCTTATTAGTTAAAAATTATCTGGAGAGAAATACTTTGGTTTTATGTTAATATCCCATTCCTTCACTATGTTTTCAAATTATTCATTCATATATTTATATGAATATGAAATCATGTTTTCCTATCATATTAAATGGGTTATAATCCATTACTATCACTATCATTTATGACATTCAGATTCCCACAGATTTGACTATTGGGAACTGCATTTGTGTCCCTTTGATAAATCTCCGTAATTCCTTGAACACCTCCTAATTTTTTCATGCAACATGTTCCAAGCTCATTTTTATTTTCTTTGCTTTAGATCTGGAATCAGTCATTCCTTCAAAGTGCCAGTTCTTTTTAGTGAAGATTAGTATTTTTAAAACATGATCTGGGTGAAACATGGGCTATTGTTACTACATTTTTTTTTAAGAGCAGACATCAAGGCCACGCTAGCATTTTAAGAAATGTTCACAGCTCCTTTGCTCTTACCTAAAATTTGTTATATCCTCACTAGTTCTGGCTCCTGCAATAGCATGAGCTTACTAATATTTCAGTCTCAGTAGGGGCAATTTCTTATGCTATGGCTAAGCCAATGATTTCTAAGTTCCCAGGTCAGTAAGATTTTTAGAGTTCCTATTGTCCTCCTATTTTATTTCCTGCTACTCAGCTACTTACTTCATGCTACTTAGTTCTTTGTTAGTGGATTGGTCCCACCTGCTGGTATTTGTGGTGCATTTGTTTGGGAAAATTGTGGGATATGCTTTTGCTTTCTTGGTTGTTTTCCTAGTTTCACTCTGTATTTTGTGAGAGAACTGGGGGAGGCTGAAATACCATGCTGATACTTTCACCATCTGATTTCCATCCTCTCCCTTATTCTNACCATCTGATTTCCATCCTTCCCCTTATTCTTAAAACATATTCTTCCCTAGGTAAGACTCCATCCTATTTTGGTCCTTGTTTCTAATTATTTTCTTCCTTCCTCTTTCTTCTCACTGCATGTCACTAGTTTCTCCTCAATTACTCAGCCTGTAAATATGAGAAGTACCCTTTTCACTCTTTCAATTTCTTTCTAAATGACCTGTTCATGTTTTTAACTTCCACCAATAAAGTGATGGTTCACACATTTTAAATTCCTTGTCCTCATATCAGGACCTTTGTAACTGTGCATTTAATTCTAATGGATGATTCAGAATCCCCAAATCAACACAAACTGCCCTCAAGACTTCTCATTTTTCTGCTTTCCTAAAATATTTACCTTTTTCAATATCTGTTAGTAATTATGATATCAAAACTTCTACAAATAATTCTTCACATCTCCTTTTCTCTCTCAATCTTAATAAAATGCTATAGATTATAATGAGAATCATTTCCAAAATATCACTATATTATTGTTCCCTCTGATAGATTTCACATTCATTTTAAGATAATCTGTACTGTCCATACTGGATAAATCAACTTAAAATGTATTTGGTATACATTTATCACAAAACCCCAACTCTTGCGTCATGATTGCAAAATCAGACTCTTTCATACACATTCCTGAACCACCTGGCCTTCTTCCCCTTATGCTTTAGCCTCATTGTATTTTCTTTTCTTTTCCCTATGTCAAAACATTCTTCCTTATAGTCCCAGCTATTTTTTTTTTCATTTTTATCCTTCTCTCAATATCCTTATTCTTGTCTGTTGAGATTTTCAAGCTTCATACTATTCAAGTGTCACTTCATTTGTTGGCCTGAAGTTTTCAACAAGCTCGTTACATGACCATATTCATATCCCTCATAACTATTTCCTCAGAAAACTTTTCTTTATCATAAAGTTTCTTCTCCCCATGTATTCCCTATTTATTGCCTTCCTGACACCTATCATAAGCTGTTCATACTTTGTTTATTCTTAGTTCTACTTTTAAATTTTCAGACCCTGGTAGGTTAAGATATTTATGACATATCTATCTTATTAGCCATATATAAGACTAACACAATCTTGCAACACAGTAGACGTCTATTACATATTCTTTGAATGAATTTCATCTCAAGACTCTAGTAAACCCTCAGATAGTCATCATCAATATTCACTTTCTCTGTAACATTGAATGTAGAAATACTAAGCACATTTTCTACAATATCAAATACTCCTCTTTAAAGAAGATAAAAACAGAGAGGGAGGCAAACCACAAGAGACTCTTAACTCTAGGAAACAAACTGAGGGTTGCTGAGGGGGTGGTGGGTTAGGGGATGAGGTGACTGGGTGATGGGCACTAAGTAGGGCACTTGATATATTTGAGCAATGGGTATTATATGCAGCTGATGAATCACTAAATTTTACCCTTGAAATTAATAATACAGTATATATTAACTAAATTGAATTTAAATAAAAAATTAAAATAAATAAGTTTAAGCAAGTACATTATGTATTTAATAAAAATATTCTTACTCAAGTTGCGTTGCAAGATATTATATAACAGTGACTGCTGCAAACATTTCCCAGAGGAAGACACAGATTTGATAAAAATAAAATCTTACATTGCTTCAGAATTCATTATGCATGTAATTCCTGGACAGTAACAATTGTAGATATTATCATATGTGAATCCCAGATTAATTCCAATCAACTGCACCATAACAACTGAAAATGCATCTAAAGTTATCATCTGTGGATACTAAATGCAAAAAACAAAATAAAGCAAAACAGAATTATTGCCTAAGTTTTTTCTTCACATCCTTGATCTTTTCTTTTTGGCCATAATACCTAAATGAAAATACAAATTTAAGAAACTACTATGCCAAAGCTCATTATTTCCTTAGGGATATGGAAAATAAGAAAAAAATAGGAAAATTTTGTTTATCTCTTTGAGTTATTGTATTTCTAATCCAAATGGCACTGACATAACAAAATTAGATTAATGCTACCATATGCTTTTATTATGTATTAAATTCCAATAAGCTTTAAAAGTTTTTTGAGAATATGCATGTTTCAGTAACTATATTATTTTTTTAATGAACACAGAAAAAATACAGATTCTTAAGGGTTGAATTTGCAATCAGTTTTTACTTCAGAAATAGTTTTGGGAGAGTCAAATTAATTTTTTTAAAGGCAGAATACTACAACTCTTTGTAAGTAACATTTTTTTCTTCAAAAACCAACCAAACAAACAACAAACAAAAAACTTGGGAAGTAATGCTGGCAGCAAGACACTAACCCCTGGCAACCTACAATCTTTTTACTATCTCCATAGATTTCTTTTTTCAGAAGGACATATAGTTGGACTCATACAGTATGTAGCCTTTTCAGATTGGCTTTTCTCACTAACCTCTATGCGTTCAAGTTTTTTCCATGTCTTTTCATGGTTTGATGCTTCAGTTAAAAAAAATCATCCTTTATATCAATTTACTCTAGCTTGCTTAACTGTTCCTCTGTTAAAGGACATCTTGGTCACTCCCAATCTTTAGCAATTATGAATAAAACTGCTATAAACTCATCTGTAGGTTTTTGTGTGGATATAAATATTCAACTCATTTGGAAAATGCCAAAGAGGACAACTGCTGGATTATATAGTAAAAAAAAAAAAAACTATGAACTTGAATATATATTTTTTCCAGAGATAATATACAAAAACAAAAAGCATATGAAAAGATGTTCACTATCACTAGAAATCATAGCAGTGCAAATCAAAATGACAATGCCTATCACCTCATACCACTAAGGATGGCTTCTATTAAAAAACAACAACAAGAACAGAAAACAATGTGCTGGTAAAGATGTGATGAATATAAAATGTAAACAGCTAGTGGGATTATAAAATGGTTCAAACACCGTAGGAATAAGTATGATGGTTCCTCATAATATTAAAAATAGAACTACTACATGGTCCAGCAAATACCTACTTCTGGTCTATATCCAAAATAATTAAAATCAGTATCTTGAAGAGCTATTCACACTCCCATATTCATTGCAACATTACTCACAAAAGCCAAGGTATGGAGATAACCTGTGTCCACTGACAGATAAATGGATTAAAAATGTCATATATAGAAGACTCAGGAACCATATGATCCTCTCAATTGATGCAGAAAAAGCATTTGACAAAATACAGCATCCTTTCCTGATTCAAACCCTTCAGAGTGTAGGAATAAAGGGTACATTTCTCAATCTCATAAAAGCCATCTATGAAAAGCCTACAGCAAATATCATTCTCAATGGGGAAAAGCTGGAAGCCTTTACCTTAAGATCAGGAACACGACAAGGATGCCCACTCTCGCCACTATTATTCAACATAGTACTAAAAGTCTTTGCCACAGCAATCAGACAACAAAAAGGGATCAAAGGTATCCAAATCGGCAAAGAAGTCAAAATGTCTCTCTTCACAGATGACATGAT